>NC_089228.1:83728761-83921261 GCF_963924675.1 Phocoena phocoena
AATTTAGCACGTTTTTATGTGTGGGAAGATGCAAGAGTCTGGGCTCATTGAAATCATTCCTTTGATATGTATCTTAACTACCTAGGGCCAGTATCCTGCTTTTCTCCATCCTGAAGCCCCTCAGGGTGCACAGTCAGTACGTGGCAGTGGCTGATGGCTTGATGGCTGCGGTAAAAATCCTTCGTTTACTGATACGGCAGGTGACAATTTTTGTCCACAGATCCCATTCACACACTTCCAAGTTTGGTAACTTATTCTGACAACTCATACACATTCTGTTAGTAATCTTCCTTTCCCCTTTTACTTCTCCGATGCCAAGTTTTCATTCTCAGGCCTGCTTTTATTGCTATACTGATCAGTGGAATTCCAGGATGTAGCCTTGAAAACACAGACAGTTTTTAGTTCTGGAGAGAGGAACAGATCCTGTAGGGCTTCCTAAAATGGCTATTTCTGATGATGTTCAAAGACATTGACCTCAGAGATTGTCACTATGACCCATGCTACTACGAAGTAACATTTAAATTGTAAAAGTCTGTAAGTGATTGTCTTTCGCAAAGAAAATGTCTTGCCCTAGTAATAAGCTGCTAATTGGCAGCTCCTTCTTTCCTCAAGATCTTTATCTTTGTTAATCAGAAGAAGACAACTGGTTTTTCCTACTTCTCCCATATGCGTGGAAATAAAGTAAAAAAATAGTAAAAGAAATCAGTGATTCACTAGAGAGCTGATTTCAACAGAATTTGAGTCTGTGCCTCATGTAAATAGAGGAAACAAGGAGCTAAAGGAGAGAGGGTCAAGCTGGGTTCAGGGAACAAGGGTGGGCCATTTACAGAAGGCAGTGGAACCAGGAAGGGAAGAGGTGGAGCTTCCGCTAAGATCCTTACTGCCTCTACCTTCCCCTTTCATTTTATTCATTGTAAGACAGGAGAAATAAAAACAGTTACTAAAAAAAATTTAAAAAGGAGAAAAATTTGAAAGGAACAAAGAAAAATAGGTAGAGGAGAATACATCACAGTAAGACAAATATAACATAATTAGAGAAGAATGAGTTTATTTATTAACTATTTAATCTACAATAAACTATTCCAAACAGCTTTCACCACTTTTACCTCATTGTTGGTAGGGAGCTGAAATTTTTTTATTATTTGTTTAGTTCACTTTTTTATCCATTTACTTAAATTGCCAAAAAAAAAAAAAAAAAAAGCTGTTGAATGCCTGCTGTGTGTGTGACCCTCTGCTCTGTCTAGAGCTGCCAAGTGCGAAAGAGATTCCTTTCAGTTGAGGATTTAGGAGGATAGGGAGATCCAGGCATTTGATCTGGGTTTTGGTGGTATGCAGAGTATACTGGACAGCTTGATATGGACACAGAAATCTCTGTTAATGTCCAGAGTTCTCCAGCTGTGGGATTAAGGTTTTCAGGAAGCTTTCAGGTATTTTTTGTTTAGTCCACACTATTATACATTTTTTATTAGTTGTGATGAAATAAAATTCATATTTTATGGCAAGACAAGAAAATTTTAAACATAAACTTTTTCTTTGCCTATTTGGGCCTCCTCCCTCCCCTTTAGTGTGTGTTGTACATCTGTATTAACCAGATCTCCCTAGGAGATAACATTCCTTATTAATCTCATCAGGGTCACTATTCCTTAGGAGATAACCTTCCGTTGTAATCTCATAAGGGGCCATGATGGCCCTGACCCACTACTTGATTTATATGCATAGATCTGGATTGTGTAAACTGTCAATAACACATCATTGTATGTACAGGTCTCAGTCTCAAAAACTTAACTGTGCTTTGATCTTTAATGGGTGGAACAGTTCTCAGAACTTTCTGAGAGACTGTTCCTGGGTTATCAGCCGCAATTTGGCTTGAATAAAAGTTTCCATTTCTTTCTTAGATTGACCGATTAATTTTTTTGTTGACAATTGCCAATTTGGAAAATTTGAAGTATTCCTTGTTAAAATGCAAATCCTCTTGAAAAAATTGAAAGACTCACTGACCCTGAGCCTGCAGCCCCACGGGGCAACAGTCAAGTGAAATCATAGTGTATAGGCTCTGTAGCCTTCAGTTTTCTGCAGTTCCCACTGGTCCCCTTAGTTTCCAAGTGTGAGTTGGCATTTATCAACATCCTTGTGCTGTGGTTGTTCGTAGGGTAGTATTAAGAGAACAGTGAAATATGCTACTAAAACTGGTAAGGTGAAATACAGTGTCAGAAGTCTTTGTACTTCAAGAAAAATAGCAAAGAGCACCTTGTAGCCAGTTTTGCTTTTATCTGCTAGGCCCCCATGAACTTTTGACTTTTAACCTCTGGTTTAGGGTATATCACAACTGTCTCTTTAGCTGCAGTTAAAGCTAAATGTAAACATTTTATGAAAGACAATTTGGAATAGAAAGTTGGGATCAAAGCATGGAAAAAATGGCCTAAATGCTGTTATGGACCCAATCGTGTTCCCTCAAAATTCCTTTGTTTTGAGCCCTAACCCCAAAATAACTATATTTGGAGATAGGGTCTTTAAAGAGGTAATTAAGGTTAAATGAGATCATTAGGGTAGGGTCCTAATCCGAAAGCCCTGGTATCTTTATAAGAAAAGGAAATGACTCCAGGGATGCAGACACACAGAAAAAAGAGTATGTGAGGACACAGCAAGACAGCCAGCTGCAAGCCAAGGAGGGAAACCAGTCCTGCCAACACCTTAACCTTGGACTTCTAGCCTCCAGAACTGTGAGAAAATAAATTTTTGTTGTTTAAGACACCCAGTGTGTGGTATTTTGTTGTGGCAGTGCTAGCAAACTAATACAAGCATTTTAATAGGATGTTTGTTTGGACTTAGGCAGTAGAAACTGTCAAAGCAGGACTAAGAGACAGAAACGTTTGGAAAGGAAAAAAAAAGTCTACCTCCAAAGAGGTCAAGAGTCAGACTTTGAGGAAAACACACACACACACACACACACACACAAGTATTTAAAATGGTGTGTGTTGTAGGGGGGAGCTGCAAAATGACTGAGGTTACCAACGTGCACACTGGACTGTTCATGGTGGAAAAATTGCAACTCACATGGTAATTATTATCCTGACAAGTCCTGACACATCTTCAAAGAGCAGTCTAGCAAAAATCAGGGTATCATTGTTCTGTCAGGTGTTTAGGTTTACAGAAAACATTCAAGTATTTATTAGTTTGAGGACCAGAACTAGGATGAGCAGGACCCTATTATTTTTTATTTATTTTAGGGTGCATAATATTTTGATTTCTTTTTTTAAATTTTATTCCTTTTTATTTCCACAGCTCTGACCAGAGCACAAAACAATACCTCTCTCCCTCTCTCACATGCGCACAAGTGACTCTTGAAGTGACTAACAAATCCGGCGGTTAAAGGGAGACAGAAATGATCACTCTACTCATCCTAACTCACTGTTAGTAAAAAGTTGAAGTTAGGAAGCATTTCAGTTGGATCTGGAAAACACGACGCCTTGGATCGGTCCTTCTGTTTCCTTGCCACAAGATGGCAGAAGAGGGCAATACTTCTTATTTCACCCACTCTGAAGGTAATTATCCCTCTGATCTCTTAAAAGTGGAAGAAAAAAATCTCGGAAAAAGCAAATAATAGAAAGAGGGGATGAATATGATGCTGATGAGTTCAGGATGAAATTAGGGGACTGCTCTCCACCAAGTAGGGTAGCTTGTCGGTGGGTTTTGTCGCCAACTCCCAAGACCTAATGACAGGGGCGCAGGGACTGGAACAAGAATCTCATCTTAGAGGAGTGAATGACAAACCCGTATATTTTGCAGACCCATTGACCCGTTGGCATGAATTCCTGGAGGCTTGTTGTCTGTGACAGGGACAAGACTGTTCGTCTGACATAGGGTCTATACCTACAACTTTAAGGAAAGTGACAATAGGGAAAGACAGGAAATGTTACAGCCTGGAGGGGGGATGTGGTAGTAGGGGCTTATTTTGCTGTTAATGGGGGAAAAAAAGATTTACAATAGCAGTCATTTACTGATGAGAGGGGATGACAGGGTAGAGGAAAATGTTAATGCTTCCAACTGCAACAAAAAAGAATTTAGGCATTGTTGAAAGGTGCAGGGGAGGGGGGAATTGAAGGACTTTCGATCATGCCTTGAGACTCCATTCCCTAATATTCCTAGTTAGCCCATGCGTTAAGTAAATACGCCCTTCTCTTAAATACTGAGTTCTCTGACTTCTATCGCGGGATTTTAAATCGTGGACTCTAAAGTCACTGCCAGATAACTACTCCCCCGGCCTAGCGAGTCCTGGCATATCTCCTTCCGGCACATCGATTAAACATTGGAAGAACGCGGCTTTCCCAAATTGCTGGGTTCCTTGTTCAACCTATTCTCCTTAAGGAACGTCCCTGACCTTTAATATTCCCGTTGCAGTTTGACATAAATCACTTCAACTCACCCTAAGATCTCCGTAGGATAGACAGGTCTAATGTTACCGTACCCATTCTGTAGTGGATGAGAGATAGACACCGAGAGGTTAATTTCGCCCAGGATCCGACTGTAGAACACAGTACCGTTAACTGTCAGCTTTATGGCTCTTGGCTCCAGAGCCCAGTGCATTTCTGCAGATAAAGCAAGTCATCCTTTTACTTTCGAGAAAATCTCTTCAAAACGCACAACCTTGATGGCAGAGTATCTTGCCAATTGCAGCCCACGGCGGGCTTTTCAAATAGTGCTTCTGCCCAATCAGAGACGGGGAGCGTTCCTTGCGTTGAAAAAGTGTAAACAAAAGCGAAATTTTGGCTATTGCAGCTGAAGGCAAAACTGAAAATCTTTTTCAAAGGACGCCAAAGAATCCACACTAAATTTGCATGACACTGCATAAATGCATATACTAGAATGTTTACGGAGGGCTTTTAAAGTTTTTACCCCGTTTTCCGCTCCCAAACCAACCCCCTTCTCTCCCGGGAGAAACTAGACTACAGGCAAGTGCACCAGCTATTCCTCTGAAAGTGTAAGTGGCTCTGAAAAGAGACTTTGGGTCATGTGTGGCAGCGGGCTGGCTCACTTGGAGCTGGTGTACTTGGTGACAGCCTTAGTGCCCTCGGACACGGCGTGCTTGGCCAGCTCGCCGGGCAGCAGCAAGCGCACGGCCGTCTGGATCTCCCTGGAGGTGATGGTCGAACGCTTGTTGTAATGCGCCAGGCGCGACGACTCGCCCACGATGCGCTCGAAAATGTCGTTGACAAACGAGTTCATGATGCCCATGGCCTTGGACGAGATGCCGGTGTCCGGGTGGACCTGCTTCAGCACTTTGTACACGTAGATAGAGTAGCTCTCCTTGCGGCTGCGCTTGCGCTTCTTGCCATCTTTCTTCTGGGCCTTGGTCACCGCTTTCTTGGACCCCTTCTTCGGAGCCGGGGCGGATTTAGCCGACTCAGGAATGATGAAAAAAATTACAAGATTCCCGAGAAGCAGAGAGAATAGTGAATCGGTCGAGTCCTTTTTATTTACAAATCCATATGCAAATAAGGTTTAGTAAAGTTCTTCGTCAGATTGGCGAATATTAGTGATGACGTTTTTCAATATTGTCCAATCAGAACACGCATTATTAGGAACTGCATTTGTCTTGTTTAAAATGGGACAGCAACTCTGGCCAATGGAATAGCTTCTTTTTCGCGCGCAGCTGCGGTTATAAGTTGAGGGTTTTTCTTTCTCTTTAGTCTTTTTTGGCGTAGGTGCATAAGGTTTGCACTATGTCTGGACGTGGGAAGCAAGGCGGCAAAGCTCGCGCCAAGGCCAAGACTCGCTCCTCGCGGGCCGGGCTCCAGTTTCCCGTAGGCCGAGTGCACCGCCTGCTCCGCAAAGGCAACTACGCCGAGCGGGTCGGGGCCGGCGCGCCGGTGTATCTGGCCGCGGTACTGGAGTACCTGACGGCCGAGATCCTGGAGCTGGCGGGCAACGCGGCCCGCGACAATAAGAAGACGCGCATCATCCCGCGCCACCTGCAGCTGGCCATCCGTAACGACGAGGAGCTCAACAAGCTGCTGGGCAAAGTCACCATCGCTCAGGGCGGCGTCCTGCCCAACATCCAGGCCGTGCTGCTGCCCAAGAAGACTGAGAGCCACCACAAGGCCAAGGGCAAGTAAGGTCCGAATTAATACTCCAATCTCTAAAAACAAAGGCTCTTTTCAGAGCCACCCACAACTTATGTGGAAGAACTGAACACTGTCCTGAAACCTATTATGTAGTCCTATTGATTTGACCGAGCATGCGTTAACTCATCTGGTAAAAACTAGTTTGCAGTTTACTCTTGTAAAACCATGAAAGCGGCCGCATTTATTGTCCCCTCCCCAGGAACACATTTCCGGTGATTATTTGTTCCAGCAAATGTTAAATATTAAACCAATTTTGTCTTGTTTCTGGGTCTTTATCGTTAAAACCCGATTGGTCCATTAGTTAACTAAAACTGCCCCTACTCGAAAGCTCCTTTCAGAGCTACCCCGATTTACAGGAAAACACCTAATCACTGATCAATGTAAATGTATCATTACTCCAGGCCTGCTAAGTACACAGTTTACATATTAAAGTCCAATCAGCCATTTGATTGCATCAAAATCAATTAATGAAGTCATAGTCATTTACTAGTATTTAGTCAAGCACACATCAAGCTCCCCGTTCCCCACACCACGCTGGGCAAAGTTCTGTGTTCAGGAGGCCGGTGTGCCAGTCTATTCTGAAACTTTATTTTAGGTCTTGGTACACTCATTAAAAATAGATCCTGATGCAATTATGAAATGTAACTACTATTTAGAGAGACTAACAAATACATTATTTTGCTGTAATTTCCCCCTACATTATCTGAAAAGGAAAAAAGTCTCCAATGAAAAAATGCATTTCTTTTAGGACAGTTTAGGCGCTGACTTCCACAAATTCTGAACCAGACTCCTTTTTTACTGGAGTCTTAACGTTTTGGTCGAAAACCATAAACTCAGGATGGAGTACGACCATAATTCTTTCCTGCGAAAATAGAAATCACAAAATAGTATGGACAACAAAACCTTTTCAGAGGCGGTAAAAACCAAATGAGGATTGAATTAAAAGCCAATCAGGTTACTCCCGCAAAGTTCTGGCCAATCAGGATCGGATGATCTGTATAAAGTCTGGTCCTGGAAGCGCTCAGTTGCTTCTCTCGCGGCTTTAGCACAGAAGCATGGCTAGGACCAAGCAGACAGCTCGGAAGTCTACCGGCGGCAAGGCGCCACGTAAGCAGCTGGCTACCAAGGCGGCCCGCAAGAGCGCGCCGGCCACGGGCGGCGTGAAGAAGCCGCACCGCTACCGGCCCGGCACGGTGGCCCTGCGCGAGATCCGCCGCTACCAGAAGTCCACGGAGCTGCTGATCCGCAAGCTACCGTTCCAGCGGTTGGTTCGCGAGATCGCGCAGGACTTCAAGACCGACCTGCGTTTCCAGAGCTCGGCCGTGATGGCGCTGCAGGAGGCGTGCGAGGCCTACCTGGTGGGGCTCTTCGAGGACACCAACTTGTGTGCCATCCACGCCAAACGTGTCACTATTATGCCCAAGGACATCCAGCTTGCGCGCCGCATCCGCGGGGAGAGGGCATAAACTGTCCTTTCTAATACACCTTGGGTGCATTTGCTTCTTTCCAAAGGCTCTTTTAAGAGCCACTTCAGTTCTCATTGAGAGTAGCTGTTATATACTAGGATGGGTTTTTAGAAAATGGGGGAGGAGGGTTTCTTTCAGGAATTACGTTTGTTATGCAAAATGGGTATACAGGATACCTTGCCAAGGCTACATACACATGCCGTGTTCATTTTGTTAGCTATCTAAAAGGACTTGCTGAACAGCAGCTTATAAGGGCGACAGTATCTCCAGCAATAAGGTCACCTGGACCCTGAGTAATCAAAGATTTCACTAGAAGGAATCAGTCAACAAAAGAACTCTCAACCAAGTAAACTGGTATTCAGAGCATAAATACTAGCCAGTCCCTCCCCCACTTCGGATATAGTCGGGGTGCGGAGTTCTGGCTGACTGTTCTGTGATGTATAGGCAGTGCATGGAAGGACAAGCACTTTGCATGCCCTAATCAATTATTAATTTGAACTGTTCAGGGTCCCAGGAGGGGCAGAGTACATCTCGATTAAGCCAGACAATGTTGGTGGTTTGCCCGGGATCTAACAATAGTGGGCAGACTTCTAATGTACTAATTCAGTTTCTTTTATACAACTCCAAAAGGAAAGAATGAATCTGGCTGAAGCTACAGGGTGTTCAAACTAAGCATTTTTGTTCTCATGAGAACTGCATTTCTAGCTGTTTAGTAGTACCACCTGGTAACCCTACGGGATAAAGCTCTGAACTGTTTACTCTTGTTCACACCCATTCCAAGATTTGATACTGTAAAATTAACAAATTAACTGTTTTTTGACAGCTTTCAGGAGCCTCCTAATGCAGATGTGCACGAGGAGCAATCCACAGGTACCGTGCATGCCATCAACATCTGGTGACTTCCCTGAGGCAGAAGCCACAGTGAGCCCATTTGGGACAGTAATACCCCCCACACCACGTGTGGACTTCCCCGTGTCTCCTTATCCCTTACATGAGGTCACACTTACAAGTATGAAATACTAGCTCCAGGAGCGTAGTCTCCCAACTCTGTGTGAACCTGTTTTAAATGTCGAATTTTGCCCCTTTTTTCTCACCATATACATATAAGGCCAAAGATTTTTTCGTGTTCACTGTTGTTTCTCCAGAATAGAAAAAGCCTGACACGGGCAGGTGCTCATTAAACTCTAGTTGAATGAATCTATTGCTGATAAGCAACCTTGTAGACACAAGATAGCCTCAGTCACTGAGTGCTTCCCACCTTCTGCATTACACATTTCATCACAGATTCTTTTTGAATTCTATGGGGAGTAGATATAATACTGATGACAACAATTATATAAAGCTTTATAGTTTCCAAAGTATTTTCACATGTCTTTTCATATGTGAACTTGGTAATAGCTCCCCGGGTTTAGATGAGGCACATATTAATCCTTCACTAGCTCTAGAAAAGTCTGTCTTTTCTAAAGGTAGCCAAGTATTGGGAGGACAAAGCCAGGAAATCTGTTTGGGATTCTTTCAACAAACCCTGAAAGGGGACAAGATCTGGGTAAGCCTCCAATGACTGTAGGAAAATAAAGGAGGAGAAATCGTTTAAAAAAAAAAAAAAAAAAGAAAGAACTGGGCAGAAAAGCCTGATGTCTTTTAAGTGGAAAGTCAGAAGTTCTCCTCAGCAAGGACATCTGCTGGGATTTGGGAGTCTTTTGAGATCTGAACTTAAGATCTCAGAAGTGTACTATGGGTCAATGAGGACATGTTCTATTTGAAGCCTAAATTTGATTGTAGAAAAGGTGGTTTTAGGAAATATCCAAAAATTCTTTGATAATCTTTCCTTCAAAAAATGGAAACTAGGGAATTCCCTGGCGGTCCAGTGATTAGGAGTCCACACTTTCACTGATGAGGGTGTGGGTTCGATCCCTGGTTGGGGAAATAAGATCCCGCAAGCCGCGCAGCGCGGCCAAGAAAAAACAAAAAGGAACCTAATTCTTCTCCCCTTGAATGTGAGCTGGATTTAGAGACTGGTGTGGCATAAAGCCAAAGTGACAATGAGTACTTTGGAGACTAAGTCATAAAAGGTGCTGTGTTTCCTGCTTGCTCTGTCTCAGGTCACTTGCTGGGGATGGGGTGGGGGAGCCCCAGCCGCCATGTTGAGAAGATATTCAGGCAGCCCTGTGGAGAGGCCGGCACGATAAGAAGCTGATGCATTCTCCAACAGTCAGTGGGCAACTACCAACAGCCGTGTGAGTGAGCCATCTCAGGCCCAGTCAAACCTCATGTAACTGCAGCCTCTGCTGACAGCTTGATTTTTCACTTCTTGGGAGACCCTGAACCTGAACCACCAAACTAAACTACTCTCTAATTCCTGACCTTCAGAAACTGTGTGAGATAATACATTTGTTGTTTTAAGCTACTAACTTTTCTGGTAATTCACTACACAATAATAAATAACAGATGCAAGAGAAAAAACAAGAAGAGTTAGGAGTTATCTGACAGACTTCACTGGTCTAATACAAGGGAATAAATAAAATATAGTGGGCACATAAAAAGAAATTCTCTCTTTCTTCTGAGATCAAGAAACAAATAAATGGCAAAAATAAGAGCTGAACCCAAGAATCAGTCCATACCTGGGCACACCTGCGCCAGGATCTCCAACAGCATTTTCTAGCTTTATTTTAAAAAACAACCACCAACAACAACAAACAAATGAGCAAATCCAGAATAACCACCAAAACCAAAGGCAAAAAATCTGAGTACTATTTTAAAGCATGACTTGCAGAGTACCAGTGTCTTAGTCTGCTCAGGCTGCTGCAACAGAATACCATAGACTAGGTGTCTTATAAACAACAGAAATGTATTTCTCACAGTTCCGGAGACTGGGAAGTCCAAGATCAAGGTGCTGTCAGATTCAGTGTCTGGTAAGAGCCTACTTCCTAATTCATAGATGGCTATTTTCTCAGTGTGGAAGAGACAATGGTGTCTCTTTTATAGAGGCACTAATCGCATTCATGAGGGCCCTCCACTTATGACCTAAGCACCTCCCAATAACCCTACCTCCAAATACCCAATACCCTCACATTAGAGATTAGTTTTCAATATATGAATTCTGGGGGAACAGAAACATTCAGTCTATTGAAACCAGTCTGTTTTTAAAGATTAGAAGCTTAGGAACTGTGTTCTTAGCCTCTGTCCCTGTTGTAAACCCAAGAGGGCGAGGCAGTAGAGGACCCCTACCCCAAAGGACCCACACCTTCATTTTGATTCTTGTTTTCTCAGTATCCAACCCTGCAGATGCTAGTAAGTTGAAGTGAATGAAAGGGAATCAGAGTTTCTGGCAGCTACTGTTTGATATATTTCAGGCATGATAACTAGCTAAATTAGGAGACACTTAGAAGGGACTATAAAGACCACGGTATTATAAGATTTTGGAAACAAGGTAGGACATTATACAAAACAAGGAGGGAGTGTTAGGCATGAAAAGCTGTGTATATTAGAGAATACATTTAGGTTTTGAGAGAGTTTCAGGAGAAAGTAAGGGGGTTCTTAAAGGTTTTTTTGCAAATAAAGGTTCTGACTTGGTGAAAGACTAATCTATGTGAAGAAATAAGACTGTATGGAATGGAAGGAAATATTTGAGAGGTTAAGTTCATGGAGTTGAAAAGACTCCAAATGGCTAGTGGTGTTTTGGATTAGTGTGTATGTGTGTTTTGGGACAGGAGAAATGAGAATTAGGAAAGGTACTAGTTACTAGTCAGTAAACTAATTTTGAACGAAGAACAATTAAAGAACAATAAAAGAGAAAAAAATTAAAAACAAAAAAGAAAAGCAAGAGATATAAACACAATCTACCAGCTAATTCCAAAGGTTTAACCAAAACAGAGAAAACAAAATCAAGTGTCAAGAAAATAAACGTGTGGCACATCAAATTGAAAATACAGTAATAATGAAAAGGATTGAGCCCAACACTTGGAACTAAGAACATTAAGAACTGTCAACCAGACAAGTGTGAATCAGTAGCAACCCTCAGAACATTGGAAAGGCAAGTATACCTACCTCATTTATTCATCTGATTGAAGGGGAAAGGAATTCTATGGACTGTAAAGCATTGCCAACATTTCTCTCAGAAAAGAATAGCTCTCCTAATGTGAGAAACAAACAAACAACTCCTAAATATTTATCCCAATTATTCAGCAAGAATTTATCAGGCAATATCATTATTATTTGCTGAGAAAGACAAAAAGGAAGCATTTGAACAGTACTTAATTTAAATAACATTCTCAAACTCAATTTTTTAATTGAATTATATTTGATTTACAATTTTATGTAAGTTTCAGGTGTACAAGGTGATTCAAATATACCTATATATCTATGTACATACAGATATCTATCTTTTTCAGATTCTTTTCCATTATAGGTTATTAAAAGACTCAAACTTTTTAAGCTGAGAAATCTGCAGTTTGTTTCCTCCATGAAGGTGGGAGAAGAGACTTAACAAATTATTTTAGCAAAGAGAATCACACCTTTGGGACACATAGATGTGAATATAAATATTTCCAGGGCAAAGCATTGGCAAGGCAACTGTATTTGTAAATTAAAGGCATGGAGTTTTTGGGTGTACTTGATTTCTCAGTTCAACAAAGGAGAGAAGCGAGGGGGGGAGGGGGCAGGGCAGTAATCCCTGAGAGGCATTTTTACTTGTTCATGGACTCACCAAAGGAAACTACAGGTAAAAGATTACCTTCCTCAAACAGCTTCCTGAAGTGTTTCTAAGTGAGATGAAGAAAATTTGAAAAAGCCAGTACTACCCCCCAAAATGTGGCAGCCAGTGAGGGAAGGGAAAGTAAGGTGATAGGATGAGTAAAGAAAAGGGGAGAGCACCGACGCTGAGAACGACAAAAAACCCCACCTGGAAGCTATCTATAATCAGGCGGCCAGCCGCGAGGTTTCACAAAAGCTCCCAAATGCCTACAATCATCGCTCTTGAGATGCGCCATTCATTCCAGCAGCCACAAGTCGCTAAGAGATGGCAGAAAACAAAACAAAACAAAACAAAACGGACAGCAAGCCCTGACCAAACCAAAAGAAAGGTCTTTCAGGGGCGGGCGAGCGCAACACAAAGTAGAAATTAGGCTGAGGGATTTTCATTAGGCGCCGGTTCTGACCAAGTAGTTTAAGCACCGCCCTTTCCAGTTTGCTGAAAACGTGGGCGGGGCTTCGGGTCTGGAACCTCCCTGAAGAGACGCAGCTGGCTTGAGCGGTTCCCAACCAGGTCCGATATACCACTATATAAAACACCGCCTTTTCGAATTGGAGCATCGTGTTTGATTGAATTGCTGAGATGTCTGGTCGCGGTAAGGGTGGGAAGGGTCTGGGGAAAGGAGGTGCTAAGCGCCACCGCAAGGTTCTGCGTGATAACATCCAGGGGATTACCAAGCCGGCTATCCGACGCCTAGCTCGGCGTGGCGGGGTGAAGCGCATCTCCGGCCTCATCTATGAGGAGACCCGTGGGGTGCTAAAGGTGTTTCTGGAGAACGTGATCCGGGATGCTGTTACGTACACTGAGCACGCCAAGCGTAAGACTGTCACTGCTATGGACGTGGTCTACGCGCTCAAGCGCCAGGGACGCACTCTGTACGGCTTTGGCGGTTAGAGTTCCAGGGCATCATGACGTCGCTTAAAGGCCCTTTTGAGGGCCACCCACGAAATCTGTTGAAGAGCTGTAGGCATTAAGGTGCATTTTAAGTATTTTGGAGTAGTTGGGTTGGGGGTGCTAAAAATTTGAAGTTGAGCTTAAGTTGCGCGTTGTCGCAGTCCCCAAGCTCTCGTCAGCCTTTCCACGTACAATGGCAAATTCTCTGATAACTCAGCTTCGTTGCCAGTTTTTAGAGGTTTAGTGTAAGCTCGAGCTCATTTAACCTATGTCGACTGCGCTCGAACTCCCACGTCAAGGGCAAAGTAATGATACAGTATGGCGAGTAATGCCTAAAATACTATCATACCTTTTTTACAGAAAAAGTTGGCCGACCCTCGTTTTAATAAGCTGAGAAGTTCTTAAGCACGCTGAAGTTTGAGACCACTGGCATAGAACATGGCTGGATTTCGACTTTCAATGCCTCCGTTTATCATAAGCTGGTTGGTTCCCTTTTATGTTATTCAGTAAACTATTTGTCAAGAACCCAATCATGACATCTTGTACTGTATTTAAAATAGTGCAAGGCACTTTGAGATTCTCTAGATAACACCTTAAGAATTTTTATGCATCCTGCAGTCTTTTTTTTTTTTTTTTTTTTTTTTGGCGGTACGCGGGCCTCTCACCGCCGCGGAGCACAGGCTCAGGAAGCAGCAGGCCCAGCGGCAACGGCCCGCGGGACCCTCCCGGACCGGGGCACGAACCCGCGCCCCCCGCATCGGCAGGCGGACCCCCAACCACCGCGCCACCAGGGAAGCCCATCCTGCAGTCTTAAAGCCAACAAGATATCTCCTCTGTACATTATCCTAATGACCGAAGTAGAAGCGGGAAAACGCTTCCTTTTCTTTGAGGAATAAGCCTAGAAGCAATTCTGTGGGCGGGGAAGGGCGGGGAAGGGCGGGGCAGGCGAGGGAGGCAGCAGTCTATTGTCCAATCAAGACGCGAGGGTCCCTATATATATTGGGACGACTGGGTCCTGTTATTAATGTTAAAAGTAATTATCGCTGCTTGTCCATGGCTCGCACGAAGCAGACCGCTCGCAAGTCCACAGGCGGCAAGGCGCCGCGCAAGCAGCTGGCCACCAAGGCGGCCCGCAAGAGCGCGCCGGCCACGGGCGGCGTGAAGAAGCCGCACCGCTACCGGCCCGGCACGGTGGCCCTGCGCGAGATCCGCCGCTACCAGAAGTCCACGGAGCTGCTGATCCGCAAGCTGCCGTTCCAGCGCCTGGTGCGCGAGATCGCGCAGGACTTCAAGACCGACCTGCGCTTCCAGAGCTCGGCCGTGATGGCGCTGCAGGAGGCGTGCGAGGCCTACCTGGTGGGGCTTTTCGAGGACACCAACTTGTGTGCCATCCACGCCAAGCGCGTCACCATCATGCCCAAGGACATCCAGCTCGCCCGTCGCATCCGCGGGGAAAGAGCTTAAATCTTACTCCGCCTCCTATTAATATACCTCATCGGAAAAGGCTCTTTTCAGAGCCCCTCAACTGTCACCAAAAAGGAACTGTTCATTCTAGAGGATACATGTTATCCCCAAAAGAAAAATGACAGGAGGGTTTTGATGAAATAGCTGTTGTGGGCTCAATTGTTACTGTGTCACTTCAGTGTTTCATATTTGGAGATTAAGCTGCAGACGGAGGTTACTGTATTCTGTGATCCTAGTCAGCCTATTGAGCTGTTTCTGGGGAAGCATACTTAAAGTGATATAACTATTAAGCCTTTGGCTACACGAAGGGACTGAAGAAAAACTGGCCCATACCTTGTGAAAGTTTATTGGTTTCTGTGGATAACTGTGTAAATGGCAAATGAAGGGTTTTTTTTGTTTGTTTTTGCCAAGTACCCTAGCTCCTTGACTTCAGAAAATGTGCCTCTTGCCTTCCTGTTGTAGAAAGAAATACTGGTCGAGGTTCAAGCCTCACAGCTGCCAATTACTACTAGCTGTATAATCTTTGCCAAATTACTCATCTCTCTGGGACTCACCTAGAACAGCTGTAAAATGTAGCAGACGAATTGGTTTGTAGGGCATGCTTAGATTCATTCCTGGCAGTTAAATGCTCAATAAATGTTAGCTCTCCTTATTATGCTTCTCTCCTGTAAAGCATGACTTCCCCCAACCTCTTCCTAAATTTTCTGAAAGTTTTGTGATTGAAAAAGTGGGAAATACTTGGAACATTTTCTTGTTAAGATCTTTTTAGATCTCGATTTGCATAGTTCTGAAAGGCAGGCCTGTAGCAACACACCATGAACTGTGTCTGTGAGAAGGAATACAAAACAGCAAAAGAGCCAAATAGTAAATATTTTAGGTTTTGCAGGCAACATATAGTCTGTCACAGTTTTTTAAAAATACAATTTAAAAATAGAAAAACTCAGCTCGACGGCCATACAAAAATAGGCCACTGTCTAGATTTGGCCATAGTAGGCTATAGTTTCAACTCCAGGAGCTTCTGAAGAGATGAAGTGTATTGGCCTACAGTTTTTCACAGGGGAGAACTGTTGATTGCATGAGAGATCCTAATCATCAACCCATCCAGGCACAAAATCCTGTCCATGCCTCCCCCTCCCACCTCCCAATAAATAGCAAACTTCATCCTCCATTCCACTTCCTGGTCATTGCCTCAGTTCCCTTGGATGTTAATGTTTTCCTGAATTCTCTTAAACTTCTATAACCTCCAGTCCCTTAAGAGCCAGTCCATACTTATAGTCAGTGGCCAATTATTTCACTGGAAGATACAGGTCTATCTTCACTTAAACACACAAAAATATCCACACTGATGTCCTACAAAAGAGGGTGTTTTGACCGTGTAATTTGTTAAATGTTGATGGAGGTAAGGAGTTTGAGAGCATTGGGAAAAGCACCGTGAAAGAGGGACAAAGTCCCATGCCATCTAAACAGTTTGCGCTTTCGAGGGCTACTGGAAGCCCTTGAATAATTTTTAGCAGGTTTCAGGGTTTTTTCTAAAATACATTATCAGGGTTAAGCATTTTCCTTTGTTCTTATTTTATTGGATTCGCTTAGGAATTAAAGAGAGAAAGCATCTCAATCAAAAACAAACCAAATTTGTTTGAATATAGGTCATTGGATCTTGTAGCCAAAGCAATTTCTATTCCTCCTGGAAGAAGTCACTGGCAACAGAATTTTTCCTAGCGGCAAAATCCCATTCTCTAAAGACAGTGGCACGTGGAAACTCCTTGGGAGGCAGAACCGGTTTTTAAAGTAAGATCTATATGGTTAATTTGGGGCTGTAGGCAACCAGCTGTCCTGCGCCTGTGTTACTTGCCGCAGTTTGAAACAAAGTTTATGGCAAAACCACGGAAACTAGTGTCTTTCCTCTTGCAAAAATCAAAGGCCGAACTTAGGGACAAAACCTTTTAAAAAACGTTCACTTGGTACTCAGTAAAAATTTATTGCAACAATGCAACTAACTAGCTCGATGCCTTACGCCCGATGGACACATATGAAAAGCTGAAGGGATTTTTAAAAATATCTTTCATTAATTGCGCGTGATTCATAAAAACACAAACAAGTATGTGAACATGGAGGCTGTTTTCCTCCTTTGGAGCTTCAAAGAGTCAAATTCTGTACCACTGTTTTTAGCATTTAATCAAATTTTGGGACTAACAAACACAATTTGGGAGTCCAACCACGAGAGCCGGCTGCCTGAGGGCGGTGGATCGGACGCTCCACCAATCACAGGGCAGCACCGGCTTATATAAGCCCCGGGCCCGAGCAAGGTAGCATTGCAAAACTTGCTCTTTGGGTTTTGAGTCTCTCTTCTTCTAGCAGTTTCTTCCGTCGCCATGTCGGAAACCGCTCCTGCTGAGACGGCTGCCCCGGCGCCGGTGGAGAAATCTCCTGCCAAGAAGAAGTCTACTAAGAAGTCCGCGAGCGGTGGCGCGGCTAAGCGCAAGGCGACCGGGCCCCCAGTTTCTGAGCTGATTACTAAGGCTGTGGCCGCCTCCAAAGAGCGCAATGGCCTTTCTTTGGCAGCGCTCAAGAAGACCCTAGCAGCTGGCGGCTACGACGTGGAGAAGAACAACAGTCGAATCAAGCTGGGTCTCAAGAGCCTGGTGAGCAAGGGTACCCTTGTGCAGACCAAGGGCACGGGTGCTTCCGGCTCCTTTAAGCTCAATAGGAAGGCGCCCACCGGGGAAGCCAAGCCGAAGGCCAAGAAGGCGGGGGCTGCTAAAGCGAAAAAACCCGCAGGGGCCACCCCTAAGAAGCCCAAGAAGGCTGCGGGAGCAAAGAAAGCAGTGAAGAAGACTCCCAAGAAGGCGAAGAAGCCCGCAGCCGCTGGCGTCAAAAAGGTGGCCAAGAGTCCCAAGAAAACCAAAGCCGCGGCAAAGCCGAAGAAGGCTGCCAAAAGCCCCGCTAAGCCTAAGGCAGTGAAGCCAAAAGCGGCGAAACCCAAAGCTGCCAAGCCTAAGGCAGCAAAACCCAAAGCTGCAAAGGCGAAGAAGACGGCTCCCAAAAAGAAGTAGGAAGTTGGCGCTTAAGACGCAAACCCCAAAGGCTCTTTTCAGAGCCACCCAGAGATCTCGGAAAACAGCTGTGCACTGAGTAACATATTATTCTCAGCCGCCCGCCAAGAAACAATTGCTTGCCTTCTACTTCCAGTAAATGTTTTCACCTTTCCTCCTGCTTGGAACTCAAAGCGGAAAACATACTCTTAAAAACACAACAAAGAAAATTTGACCTGCATCCAGGAACCTGCAAAATCGTCCACGGTTTTTTTAAGACATTTTGGTTCCTGGGTGTTTAGCTACAAAGAACTTTTTAAAGTTCAAAAGCCTGCGTCACGTTCAGATAGGTCAACTGTTTCTGTTCGGTTTATGCGCCACCTAATTCACTGCACACATCTATTTTTAATTTGATATTGCAGGAATCAAGGCACAGAGCATAACTTTAGCACTGGCAGAGGTCGAGTTATACTGCAAATAAGCCGAGAAAGTGTTTTGATTGTCCTCAGGGGCCCTTAAAGATACTTTGATTTTGCATCTTGACACTGCACTCACTTCCTTACCAAAGCTCTTGATATCTTCCTCCTGACATTCCGAGGACATGACTAGGAGTCCGAAAAGTGGCTCAAACTGCTTGCCAAATTAATTGCATGAAGTAATTTCTTTTCCCCAGGCAATAATGACAATGGAATTAAATGAAACTACTGTCCCAGCTCCTCCGCAGAAAAAGTAGGTGGCTCTGAAAAGAGCCTTTGGTTTCGAAGGCGTTGCTCTTGAGGCCTTACTTGCCCTTGGCCTTGTGGTGGCTCTCGGTCTTCTTGGGCAGCAGCACCGCCTGGATGTTGGGCAGGACGCCGCCCTGAGCGATGGTGACTTTGCCCAGCAGCTTGTTGAGCTCCTCGTCGTTGCGGATGGCCAGCTGCAGGTGGCGCGGGATGATGCGCGTCTTCTTGTTGTCGCGGGCCGCGTTGCCCGCCAGCTCCAGGATCTCGGCCGTCAGGTACTCCAACACCGCCGCCAAGTACACCGGTGCGCCGGCCCCAACACGCTCAGCGTAGTTGCCCTTACGGAGCAAGCGGTGCACTCGGCCCACGGGAAACTGGAGCCCGGCGCGAGAAGAGCGAGTCTTAGCCTTGGCGCGAACTTTGCCGCCTTGCTTGCCACGTCCAGACATAATGCAGTATTTTAAAGCCTACACCAGAAGCAACTAAGGTGAAAGAAGAAAATCGCACATTTTATAGCTGCAGCTGGGCGCGAAAAAGAAGCTATTCCATTGGGTAAAGTAGTAATTCCGTTTTAAAAGAGACGTGTCGGTCCTTTCAATGCGCGTTCTGATTGGACAAAGTTGATAATGACGTCATTAGCAGTGTTCGCCAATCAGACATAGAACTTTACTAAGTGTCATTTGAATATGCAGTTGTAAGTGAAACGGACTCGCCTCGCCCTTTGCTCACTCTTTGTTTCTCGAGGATTTTGTTAACGCCACTTCATCATGCCTGAGCTTGCCAAGTCCGCTCCTGCCCCGAAGAAAGGCTCCAAGAAGGCGGTGACCAAGGCTCAGAAGAAAGACGGCAAGAAGCGCAAGCGCAGCCGCAAGGAGAGCTACTCCGTATACGTGTACAAAGTGCTGAAGCAGGTCCACCCGGACACCGGCATCTCGTCCAAGGCCATGGGCATCATGAACTCGTTCGTTAACGACATCTTCGAGCGCATCGCGGGCGAGGCGTCGCGCCTGGCGCATTACAACAAGCGCTCGACCATCACCTCCAGGGAGATCCAGACGGCCGTGCGCTTGCTGCTGCCCGGCGAGCTGGCCAAGCACGCCGTGTCTGAGGGCACCAAGGCTGTCACCAAGTACACCAGCTCCAAGTGAGCCACTGGCTGCAGAGCAGTTGATCAGGTTCTGTCATATCCAAAGGCTCTTTTCAGAGCCATCCACGCTTTCCAAAGAGAACTGGCACTTAGTTTAAACAGCTTTAGAGGTAGACAAAAGCAATATTAATCTGAAGCCTTTAGTAAATGCTGCTTAATTTGTGCAACAAATTAAATTTTGGGTTTGTGGCATTTCAAACAAGATGATCTTGATAACAAGCTGTACATGTTACAGCCATCACCCAAAACGAATTTTATTGTGCTTATTTCACTTACCGTCCAGCTCAGCTTTACTCTGAGGATCAATCTTTAAGTTAGTGGCTAGCAAATTTCAAATGCTCTTTAACTGAACGTTTACTTATCTTACATCATTTTTCAGCAGTCGTACACTTGCCATTCCATGCCCTGACCCTCAATATGCTTTATAAATATCACCCAAAAAAATGAATTAAAGGAAAACAAGCAGGTAGTGTCCCCTTTAGATTTTTCATGTAATTTGATCCTGCTGCATTCTTAAGTTTTAATGTTTCACCCCTTTTGGGAATGACATTTCTGTTCACTATTATTTTTACATGGTCAAATTTTTTAATTGGGAAAAAGAATTTAGAGTATCAGTTTCTTTTCTGAGTCAGCTCCACATTTCATCTCACTTTGTTTCCTCTACCTTTTTTCCCCTTGTAATAAGGGGGAAACTCTAAATGAAAAGGCAATCTTTGAGACCTGAAGGATGGCATCTTTCTCCAAGGGGGAAGCGCAATCTCCTGGTGTTTAGGCCCGTATTTCAGAGCTAATTAGGCATTCTCAAGAATCAGTGTGGAAATATAAGTCCCAAGCATGCTACAGACTATCAGATATTAAGATGGTAAAACCCAACATCTTTACTGTTTTTCTAGATATTATTCAATCTTTTCCCATTAAAGGACAGGAGGCCTTGGGCTTCTGGGAATAGAAAGCACAAAATTGGGGCTGAACTTATGAGCTCAGGAACAAAGGAGAGTTAAGCCAAAACTGTAGACAAAAGCCAGTGACTGCCTTCCCTGTAGCCTCAAAAAGGTCACTAGAAACATGCAGAATATTTATGGAGTTTAATATTAGTTCATTTCTTTACTACATCAATTAACATTGAATATGAAATTAGAATTGTTATTGATGTAGTGAAGACATGACTAATATTAGGCCTAGAAAGATACAGTTATTTCCTGAAATGTACCATATAGCTGTTCTCCATTCTGTTTCTGTTAAGCCCCAGTTCCTCTACCATCTAAATCCTGTCTGTCCTGCAAAGCCAATCTCAAATCTAATCGCCTCTCTGATTATTCCAACTTGCATTGTTTTACCTTCTTGAAGTTTCTGCAGAGTTTTTTTCCTTTTTATTTCAACCTCTCCCACACACATACACCCTGTCTATATGCAAACCAGGACCTCCCAGTCTTTCCTATATCTTTATGCCTTTATCTCCATTAGACCTAGGAAATGTGATTTATTTCTAGAGTATTCTTTAGGTATTTAGCATTTTATTTTACAATTTTTTTGGGGGGGGTGCGTACCATGGCCTGTGGGATCTAGATATCCGACCACTGCATTGGAAGCACAGAGTCTTAACCACTGGACCACCAGAGAATTCCCTTATAATTCATTTTTAATCAACATTACCTGTGTCCGCTGTTATGATTGACCCATGGGACCTACACTTGAAATTAGGAGGACAATTCCTAAAACATTTGCCACTTACTTTATGAGGCCAAGATTTTGGCTTCTCTGAAACACAGTTTCCCTATCAGTAAACTGGACATAACAGCAATTCCTAGTCACATGACTATTGTGAGGATCAGTGAGACTGCTTTGTGAATGTCTAAGAATTATTATGCACATATTTTGTATATATTAAAAAGAAATCTTATACATCTATTTGGCATTTGAAAGGCTTAAGGTCATCTTCATTTATCAAACTGAATCTCAAAGTTCAGCCCGTACAGTGTTTTCTAGTTCATTTTTTCTTTCAATAAATATTTGTTGAGCACATATTATGTCCCACAAACTCTTCTAGGTGCCAGAAATATATCAATGAACTAAACAGAAAGGAAGTCATGCACAGATAGAGTTTATTTTCTAATGTGGGAACAGACACGCACATAACAAAAACAACAATAGAAAAAGAGTGTCAGAAGATAATGAACATTAAATATTTGGGAGGAAAACAAAGCAGAAAAGGAAGATAAAGAATGGGTTTTTTATCTTCCATTTTAAATAACATAATCACAGAATGCTCATCAAGAAGGTGAAATTTTAACAAAGATGAAGAGACGAGGGAGTGTGCCACTGGGGGAAGATTCTTCTAGGCAGAAGGAAGCAGGAACAAGAGACCCCGAATGTATATGTGGGGTAAGGGGGAAATACCTGGTGTTAGACAAGGGACAGCAGGTGGCCAATGTGACTGGGACTGAAGTGGCAAAAATAGCTGGAGGTGGGAAACGGTGCTGGGAATGGGGCCTTCCAGAATGTGTAGGACCTTATATGACAGTATAATGGCTTTGGATTTCATTCTTATATGTTTCAAATTCTTAGTACCCGCAGAAAGCTGTAGGTTTTGGGTGATCAGCTGTGACTCTTTTTTTTTTTTTTTTTTTTTGCGGTACGCGGGCCTCTCACTATTGTGGCCTCTCCCGTTGCGGAGCACAGGCTCCGGACGCGCAGGCTCAGCGGCCATGGCTCACGGGCCCAGCCGCTCCGCGGCATGTGGGATCTTCCCGGACCGGGGCACGATCCCGTGTCCCCTGCATCGCCAGGCGGACTCTCAACCACTGCGCCACCAGGGAAGCCCAGCTGTGACTCATTTTGACCCCTGATCCTGGACTTCAAAAGGACAATGGGCATGGTGCTCTGTGTGGAAGTGTCATTTTACTTCTTTGCTGAAACCTCTCAGAGAGGTCAGAGAGAAGGACTACCAGGCCAAGTCAGGGCATCAGGGACCCCAGAGAAGTACCAGACCCTTCCTTACAGATATAGGAACTCCAGGCCTTTTACTCCCAACAGTTACTTTTTGTTCCAGAATAGTCCTCTTCTCCAAAGCCTCCTGAACTGAGCAAATTCCTGTAGAAGAATCACTGATTTTGAATCTGTTTCCAGTTGGGGGTCACCAGGGACCACACAAACAAGAGCCACTGACAAATAATGTTCTTTCAAACATCAAACCCATACCCACCATTTACTACATGTGTCCACTCCTGAATCTTAACCTTTCTCCAACTTCTTTAGTTTTTTCTGGCCTTATTTCCACCCTTGTCTCAAGCCAAGAGAGTGAAATCTCGCATATTTCTTCTCATGGTACATTATCCATGTAACTAGGTAAAAATCAAAGGGCCACTCTCACTTTTACGTTCCTAGTTTCTCACTCCTCTTGTGTCCAGTGGTTCCCAATTTTAATCATGCATCAAACTCGCTGGGAGAACTTTGAAAAAATATATTACTGCAGAGCTTTGCCCCTAGAGATTCTGATTCAATTTATCAGAGGAGGGGCCTGGACATCTGGGGTATTTGAAATTCCCCAGCTAATGCTGATGGCTATGAGGATTGAGAGGCACACTCTTCTGTGCCAACTGTGGGAAGTAGCCTCTAAGATGGCACCCAGTGACCCCTACCTTCTAATATTGGTGCCCTTCCCACATTGCTCCAGCATTACGGTCAACAGGATATGACAGAAGTAATGGTATGTCACTTTCAAGATTCGATAAGAGACTTCCATCTTGATAACTCCCACTCTCTTGGATCACTTGTTCCAGAGGAAGGAAGCCAGCCTTTGTCATGAGTAACCTTATAGAGATATCCACATGGTGAGGTACTGAGGCCTCCAGCCAACAGCATTATAAACAAGCTTTTTCTTGGACTTTAGAAGCTCCAGTCCCAGTCAAGTCTTTAGAATCTAAAGTTTAGATGACCTGACTGCAGCTTTGTGAGAGATCTTGAATCGGACTACCACCTAAGCTGCTCCCAGATTCCTGACCCTAAGAAACTCTATGAGGTAATAAATGTTTGCTGTTTTAAGCTGTTCAATTTTGGAACAATGTGTTACCCAACATATTTAGTTGATAATATACCAACTGAAACCTTAGCAATCCTTTCTTTCAAGGTCAAATCTTGTTATACCTCTTCCAAGAAACTTTCCCAGATTGCCACATTCCAGAATAATATTACTCCCTCCAAATTCCTACAGCAGTTAATATTAAATACAGTTTGATGTAATAATAATAAATATTAATTATATTACATTTTATATATACAATTATATATAAGTAGTGTTATATTAATGCTATAATATATAATTTATATATTTATATAACATATATAGATCTATAATTTATATAGAAGTATAAAATATAACAATAGTGCCATTTTGCCATTTACTGGTTTATGACATTGCTTATTTTATTCAGTATTGTTCAAACTTCAGTTAGTTATTTGAGTTCCACTTTTATGATTTTTTCTGTATCAGGGTGCAATCTATACTATTGTTTACTTAATATTTAAAAAAATATATATTCTTTAGGGGAATTCCCTGGCAGTCCAGTGGTTAGGACTCTGCACTTTCACTGCTGTGGGCCCAGGTTCGATCCCAGGTCGGGGAACTAAGATCCTGCAAGCAGGGCTGCTCAGCCTAAAAAGAAAAAAAAAAAAATGAAATCAATGTATTTTAAAAGACAACCATAGTGGAAAATTCCTGCCTCTGACCATGAACAGAATACAACTATAAAACAATATGTAAATATGTAAATATATGTATATATTATTCAATTTCAGTTATATGCTATTTGCTGTCTACTACTTTGAGTCTGAAACTTGTTCTTTGTTACGAAGTTGAAAGACTGGGGAAAGGGGCAAGGATTAACAAGTGTTTGCAAGGCCTTAAAGATCTGCTAGCACCAAATTAATGCTTTCCCAGTTACTTAATCAGAAAGATTTAGAGAGAGAAGAAAAGAGAATGATATTTTCACTTTCTGTTTCAACATTTTAAACACCAAAGTCCACATACTATTTATGATAATTTTCCATGCCCCCAGTAATACTTAGTACAGATCTGAGAAAATATTGTTTAATTAATGTACTATTTAATTGAGCCACTATTATATGTCTAACTCAGGAAATATAAAGTTATATGACCCAGGGAAGCTCACTTTGTGGTGGAACATTTATTAAATTATACTTATTTTTATTTCTCATATTATTTAATCATTATTTGGTTGAAAGAAAAAAAAATCTATGTAATGTCTTTTTCATAGTAACTTTTATTTGTGCACCTCACCTGGGTCCCAAGAACACACTTGGAAGCAGGGTACATCATCTCATAAAATCCTTCTAAGAAAACTGGGGCCTTATTATTATCTCCATTTTACAGGTAATCAGAAGAACCACAGTGTTAGGCTGCACCCTGTAGGCCTGCAAGTCCTGTAATTGCCCAGCCTTGGGACCAAAAAAAATGCCTGGAGACAGCAACAGAGACATCAATGGTTTATTGAGCAGGGGATCTTACACGTCTGAAGCAAAGTTCTAGAGTGACTCCCCACTCCGTACCAACAGCAGACAGGACACGGCAGCAGTCTTCATGGTGGGGGTTGGGTGGGGCGTGTACCAATTATAGGGGGAACTGATGTCAGGTGAGCTTATCAGTTACCGGGGAAACCAGCAGAGGAGGACATCCCTCACTGTCCCTTTGGTTAACAGCCATCAAGGGGGCAGATATTTCCCTTTAATAACCCAGCATGCTGGAGCCGTTCTGTTCTAAGAATCAGAAAAATTTCTGGTTGGAGCAGGGGCAAACACTTAAGCAGATACTGATAAGCTCTATGATTAAGAGGAAAGGTCAGTCCTGTGAGTAGGGTGAGGTGAAGCAGGGACTGTTCGATCAGGGGATGTACAGAGAGCAAGAGAACAGCCATCTTGTGTGGCCTGATCATACACACAGGCTCACTGAGGTAGTATCCAAGACAACCAGCTGACAAGCATTGGGCAGAACTTCAGTCACAAAAGGTTTTCCAGGGCCTATGTTCCTTCCACCTGTTTAGGCTGCTTTAGAGTAGGTTCTTTATTAATTCAGATTATCAGAATGACCTTCCTTTGGTGCTCTATTTGGTTTTGCTATTTTCAGCATTTTATTCCCGTTCATGTATTTCTCTTGCTTATCTCCAGTACATCTGGAAGTTCTTCATTTCATCTGCTCTAATATTTTGTCATTTGAGGGATTATTGAATGTCAGAGTTTACGTCATGGCTCTTCACTCAAGGATCTGCCCTTAAGCAGTAAACTGTGTGGCACTTACATCTTGCTTTTGGCATATAGGGGAAAAAAATCACAGTAGTTATTGGCTGTCATTTATTAAGTGTGTACTATCTTTGGATACTGTGCATTATCTAATTTATTTTGCCAATCTAATGAGGTAAGTGCTAGTGGTATCTTTGGTCTACAGCTAAAGAGACAGAGGATTGGGATTGTAATATTATCGTAACATATTGGCTGCTTTATTAGTTTGCTAAAGCTGTCATAATAAGGTACCTCAGTCTGAGTGGCTGAAAAAACAGAAATTTGTTTTCTCACTGTTCTGGAGTCTAGAAGTCTGAGATCAAGGTGCCAGCAGGGCTGTTTACTTCTGAGGGCTGTGAGAGAAAGATGGGTTCTAGGCCTCTCTCCTTAGCTTGTAGACGGCCATCTTTCCCCCTCTATCTTCACATGTGTTCCCTCTGTACTTGCCTATGTCCAAATTTCCTCTTCTTAAAAGGACACTAGTCATATTGGAGTAGGACCTAACCACTTTCCAAGGACCTCATTTTAATTTAATTACCTCTTTAAAGACTCTATCCCTAAATATGGTTACATTCTGAGGGTTTACCGAGGTGGGGGGAGGCAGATAAAATTCTCCCCATAATAGCTGCCTTACTTTAAATAGAACAGCCAATAGAAATCAGGGGTGTATGACTACCTTCCCCGGACTAGGCCTAGTTTTGGTTCTTTGGAATGAGGAGGACAAAAGAAACTAAGAATAAGGATAGGTTAACGTTTAAATGTCTACTTTAAAAATAACTACATTGTTTCTATTGCAAATAATTAAGCAGCATTCAGGTCTCATCCACAGTGATACTTTAGCCTTTTACTTGGGCAAACCTGGATTGGTGACCCTCTGGGAGAATGAGTATAAAGGGTCTTCCCAGGGGGGGCTGCTGCTTCAGGGAGAGGCCTCTTCTTGTCTATTTCATTACTGCTTTCAAGGCAGAAATAATGGTCAGTTAAGAGATATAACAAGTCCATGTCTCACGTGGCACGATTTCAGGGGGCAGGTTTCTCTCTGCTCCTTGGTGGTACATATTTCCAACAATTGAAATACAGGGTGTCTGCAAGCATTGTGTGAGTATAAGTTGCAATTTTCAAACACTGTCTTCTGGAAAAGTTACAGACAGAGCTTAGTTCGTCTTAATTTCAGTACTATAATCAACAGGCAGACTTTGCTATACGTGCTTGTTTCCCACAGGAAAGGCAAAAGTTATTAATTGTACGATGATGATAGGGTAGAGCTATAGGACCCTCCAAAGAGAATCCGACCAGTATTCTCCCAGAAAAAAAAAAAAAAATTGACTTTTTTTTTTTTTTCCTGTTCTTGGGAACAAGAGGGAGAAACTTTTATTTTTTTTCCAGATAAAGAATGGCATCTTTTTCACTATTAAAACAAATACGAATGAGTCATCTCCATTTGTTTTGAAAGAATTTAGTTTGATGATAACAAAAGACCACAAAATCTATCATTTGTATACTGATGGCCACTACCATGAGGCTTATAAACTGTCATTGATCCTCTAGCTATTTAGACAAAATACTCCCCTTCTCTGTGCATCAGTTTGTTCATCTAGAAAATAGGTATGGAATGAGAGTGGCCTTAAAGTTCTATTGCAGGCTATCATCTTCCTACATAGGATGGACTGAGGTCCGGGACACTGGAGCAGCAGGGCACGGTGCAGATTAATGGTATGTATTCTTCTATATTTCTTAACTCCATCAAATTACAGCTGAAAAATTATTGAAAGTCATGGTTTGTGGTTTGTAGAGGTCTATGTTCCATGGTGTGGCCACTGTGAAAATTTAACACTAGGCTTGAAGTAAGCAACAACTACAGTCTGACGTAGCCTAAGGAGATAAGCATCCCACCTTAAGAAGTCAGGATGTTGTTCAGGGATTTCCCTCCACCAAGATTTTGGTTCCAACAAAAATATATCAGAGGATTGTCAGGATGGCAGAAGCGGAGAATCCATAGTAGATGTCATTCTGAGTGCTCTGATGAGGTTAATTGTTCTGATGACTTCAGAAGGATCCCTTCTCAAGCACGAAGTGATGGATGTAGCTCTGGAAAACAAGGCATAAGCGAAAGTTCAAGGAAAAAAAGATGTGACTGAAGAGATGGTAGCTTTGATAAAAATATCCTTGACAGTGAGGTGAAGGTGTTTGAATGTTAAGCTCTTTGGTGTGGACACTGCAAAAAATGGAGCCAGAATGAAATGTCTAAACTTCAAGAGATTTGACTCAAATATAACCTATACTTTTTAAGGTATATCCTATTACCATTTACTGATAAGGTATTGCAGTTAATCTCTGTGTGTTTAAATTTTGAGCTTCACAGACACTTCATAAAAGTTATTGATTTCTTCAAATTTATAAACCTGATTTCTTGAACCAACAATACAGTGTTTAGTCTCTTCCTCTAGTCCTGTGACTAGTATTTATTTACATTCAATTCACCATCTCACTTCTTTGATCATGAACAACTAACCCACTATGGCAACTGATGTGCTAACTTGAGCATCGTTAGCAAGAAATTGAGTTATCACTGGACCAGAGGGTATGCCTGCAGTGACCCATATCAATTTTACACAACTGCATTTTAAAGATTTTAAGGATTGGAAGTCCTAGAGTAATTTATGGGTTGACATTTAAAAAAACATTTTAACAAATACTATACCTTGATCCTATGTCCAGTAATAGTAGAGTAGGCAACTCAGATAAACCCTGATGCCTAGAACAACTAGAAAACATCTGATTGAAGGGTCAGGCAGCTAGCAAGAAAATGAATTACAGAGCCAAGAATCAGAAAAAGAAGAAAGCCCAGGGTATTAGGCAGCTAGAAAATAAGAAAGGAAGAAAATCTCCATATACTATTGTGGAATGATCTTCAGGATATATATTTTAAAGGAAACAAAAACAAAAACAAAAAAAACCCAAGGTAGAGAAAATTATGTGTAAGATGTTACTGTTTATCTAGTAGAGGGGTACTGGGACTTCCCTGGTGTTCTAGTGGTAAAGAATCTGCCTTCTAATGCAGAGGAAGCTGGTTCCGTCCTGGTCAAGGAACTAAAGATCCCACATGCCAAGGGGCAACTAAGCTGGTGCGCCACAACTGCTGAGCTCGCACCCTTCAACTAGAGAGACCGCGTGCCGCAAACTACAGAGCCCACGCGCTCTGGAACCCGCACCACAACTACAGAGCCCACGCACCCTGGAGGCTGTGCGCCACAACTAGAGAGAGAAAACCCGCACACCACAACTAGAGAGAAGCCTGCACGCCACAATGAAAGATCCCGCATGCCTCAACGACGATCCCGCATGCCACAACTAAAACCCGAGGCGGCCAAATAAATAAATAAATATTAAAAAATATAATAGAGGGGAACTAAGAATACACAAATGTATGCTTATAATTAACAAACAAATAATTGGAAGTTAAACCACAACATTAAAAATTGTTATGAGAGAGGCTATAGGCTAAAGGAGAAAGACCTCTTTGAACATACCTTGATTTGACCTTGGAACTATGTAAAAATACTTTATGTAAGGATAAGGTTAAATTTTAAAAAGCCAAATCCCTAAACATAACAGCAAAATGAAGCAAATGGATCTGTGTATTCAGATGGTAGCATAAGCACACAGGAAATTATTTCCAAATAATTTGAAAAACAGTAAATCAAACAGTTCTAGTGTGACATAATTTATTAAGGCAGCAGTTCTCAGAGTTTTCGACCCATGCACGTTTTAAAAGTATTGAGGATCCAAAGAATTTGTGTTTCTGTAGGTTACTACTATTTGATATTTACCTTATTAGAAGTTAAAACTGAAAGAATATTTGTTTTATTAATTCATTTAAAAATTACAATAAAGCCTTTTCAACATACATATTTTATGAAGATAGCTACATTTTTCAAAATTAAAAAATTAGTAAGAAGATTAGCACTGTTCTATATTTTGCAAGTATCTTTTAAATAAATTTCAGGATAATTATGAAAATAATTTTAGCTTCACACACCCATTAAAAGGATCTCAGGGGACTTCCCTCGTGGCGCAGTGGTTGAGAGTCCGCCTGCCGATGCAGGGGACACGGGCTCGTGCCCCAGTCCGGGAAGATATCACATGCCGCGGAGCGGCTGGGCCCGTGAGCCATGGCCGCTGAGCCTGCGCGTCTGGAGCCTGTGCTCCGCAACGGGAGAGGCCACAACAGTGAGAGGCCCGCGTAAGGCAAGAAAAAAAAAATAAAGGATCTCAAGGACCCCCAGGGGTCCCCAGACCACATTTTGAGAATCACTGCCTTTAGGACAAAGAGAAAGCTAACATTTTATTTATTTATTTAGTAACCACATTGTTGGTGGTAGTGTTGGGGATGGCTGTGGCAGAAGCTGGTACAAAGGACAATTTGAGAATGCCTTGGGAATTAGTGTTTGGATTGATTTCCAACAATGGCAATCATTAAAATGCAATTTGCTCTCCTGAAATTTTATTGAACAAAGCATCAGCGAGTTTCTCAGGGAGCTCTTTTTTGAGACTTGATCCTATAGCATTGCAGGAGGTGGAGTTTCCCCTAATATAAGTACAACAGAACCTTAAGACTGTAAAGCCAGGCGCTTTCTGGAGAAGAAGATGCTCATCTCAGTGACACAGGGCACAAAGACTTTGGAAAAGATGAATAGTGAGACACACCAGGTAAACTTCTTATTCAGCTCATCACAGTATTTGTCCCAATTGCTTATTATGGATTCATGGCTTTTACATGCTGAATCTATTCCAGTAAACTACAACTGTTCTGTTTGTTTAGTTTTAATTCTCAAGTTAGCACTACTTACACCATGGGGATTCTTTCGGGCTTTCTTGCCACTCTCATCTTAACTCTATTGTTACTCCAAACATGGGAGATCATCCTTGCTTTCAGTGAGCATGGTGTTCTAGACCCATCAGAATTTCCCTTGTCTCAAAACTTGTAATCAGTTCCTCTTCAAGGAATTTAGTTTCTTGAATAGAGGTGGAAATCTCCATACCAGGGTTTTGCGTGATGCACCTGGCTGCATCAGATGACTTTGAGAACACTATGATGATAGATTAAAAACCCTGTTTTTAAACGCTAAGTGCCTGTTACTCTTTTCACAGAAAGTCCTTTATCTTATCCCCAAATAAATTTTTTTTTTCAATCAAACTCACTTTTCTTCTTGAGCTGATAGCTTCACTCTTCTCTGCCATATAAAATTTCACCTCACCAAGGTTAATTTACTAGATTTGGGGCTGCTTATCTAAACAATGTGTTTAAAAAACAGTATTATTAAAAATTTTATAAAACATACAATGGACTTTTATCCAGATATATATTTCTAAGATACACATAATACATTAGTAATTTTAATATTTCACTTTGAGCTTTTGGAAGAATTAATATAGTCCACAGCTCATAAACATGACGATGCTCTTACTAGGTTTTCTTTTTGCAATGCATTGTCCCAAATGATTCTCCCAGTCATTATCATCTGTACACCAGTTATTTTAAAAGAAAATGAACTTTTAATTTTTCCAACACTCTCCACTTTCTGATTATTCTATTAATTCCATTAAATATAATAAAAATATAATAGAAATTAAAACTTAATATATATGTGTGCATGTATAAAGTGTATCCTGGCTAATGGAATGGTATAGCTAAAAATCTCAAAGGTTTGGCTCTCTACTCTCCATCTCACTGCTCTGTACCAAGAGCCTAAAATAACCAGACACTAGACAGTCAATGCTTTTATATTTTTTGTCACCCTCTTGGAGTAAGAGTGTTGGAAAATTAAAATATAACATATTTTAGTAATGTGTGTATAAATAAAACATATTTTATGTGTATATTATATATATATGCATAAATATATATACATACATGCACACACTCATATTATGGTATAATTATTTTAATTGCAGGCAGCATTGAATTTCAATTTCTTAAGATTTTTGGTCAAATACAGCTATTTGGCCAAATACAAATACATTAAAACATACAGAGTTATCTTAATATTTCACTAGTTTATTTTCAAGATATCAGTTTAAAATGTTGGGGAAGAATTAAATTAAAACGAAGCTACAATCAAATTAATACAATCAAATTAATATCAATAATTATTTTTTAAGGGCTTCCCTGGTGGCGCAGTGATTATCCGTCTGCCAATGCAGGGCACAGGGGGTCCAGCCCTGGTCCGGGAAGATCCCACACGCCGCGGAGCAATTAATCTCATGCACCACTACTACTGAGCCTGCTCTCTAGAGCCTGCGAGCCACAACTACTGAGCCCGCGTACCACAACTACTGAAGCCCGCGTGCCTAGAGCCCATGCTCCGCAGCAGAAGAGGCCACCGCAGTGATAGGACGGTGCACCGCAGCAAGGAGTGGCCCCCTCTGGCCGCAACTAGAGAAAGACCACGCGCAGCAACAAAGACCCAAAACAGCCAAAAATAAATAAATACAATGAGCATCTGAGGTAGTATTTGTCGGTCTCATTCCACACATGAGGAAAATAAGGCAAAAAATAAAATTAACTTAGCAATGTTATGCACATAAAATTTCTTTAAAAAATTATTTTTTAAAAGTCCAGTGTTACATTTATACAATGTCACGTACCGAATTTGAGTGGGATATTTTTATACAGTTCATATTCTCAAAACACTGTTCCACAAGAACCAACTAGTAAAAGACACTGATATATCTGAGCTATATTTTAGGTGCAACTCCAGAGTCACATCACATATACATATTCCTAGTATTAAATGAGGTGTAACTTTATAGTTTTCTTTTTTTTTTCTTGGACATGTGCAAGGACTTTAGAAATTAAAGCAGACACGATATAAAAAGTCATTTTTTGGGCCCGTGAGCCATGGCCACTGAGCCTGCGCGTCCAGAGCCTGTGCTCCGCAACGAGAGGCCACAACAGTGAGAGGCCCATGTACCGTAAAAAAAAAAAAAAAAAAAAAAAAGTCATTTTTTAAAGAATTCAAACATATTTAAAAAAATCCCTTAATTTATTAATGGATATTTTTCTTCATTCTAAGCACATGAGGAAATCCTCTGGGAAATATTTTGTCTCTATCTTTTATTATAACATACATTAAAATTATTCTTTTTAATATGCCTAATATAAAAGGTCAGAAATTTGAAATTATAAATACCTAGAAAAAATAATATAATACACTTTGCAAATATGTAGGTCATACTTATTAATTCTGAATGTAAGCCCTTAAGCAAAGATTCAAAGTAGTTTCCCCGTCGTAACACTTTAGTCCTTAAGAGACTTTTCATGGCTAGTCACTCATTTGTCTTGGCATACTGCAAATTAAATATATTAGGTCACCTATGTATTTTCATATGCAATATGAACAAATGGTAATTTTTACATCAAGTGGTCACTTTGTAGAATAACATACTTTTTTGGGGAAGCATTTCCATGCTGATTCCCTGTAAAGACTAAAATAGTTTTAAATATGCCATTCATTCCTAAGGGTCTAAAATGAAGAGATGGATTTTGGTTTCCCGAACTGAGGGTAGGGAAACAGCCCTTCTCTATTTTTAAAAAATTTATTCCGATTAATAGAGAAACAGTAAATGCAAGTGACATGCAGAAAGAAAGAAAACATGGAGAGGATCCTCATAGTATAGGTAGGAGTAGGACCTAATCTCTCCCATACAGAGAAATTTCACTCAGAGAAATTAGGGAGTGGAGAAAGTGGCAGAGTTCTTCCAACAAAGCCGCGTGGCCCAGAAATCTCCCAATTAGGATAGACTCACGAGGGACACCGTTGGTAAACTTCAAACTGCGCGCGCAGCGTCTGGATTGGCTATCGATAAACGTGGCACCTGGTTGATGTGTGCGATAATTTGAATTGGATTCTCACTTCCATTTGTTTTTCTTCTGCCTTTCTAACTTAATATTTGGCAAACCCAAACCCAGGGAAAGGGGAGGAGAGCCAGCACCTCTCCCCAAAGAAAACATAAGTTAATCAGACGATTGGTACCTTTCTTACTGTGTGCCAAGCAATTCATTAGTCAGGTATGTACACGTTAAAATTAAGGATGGAAGACTTTCCTGGTGGTGCACTGGTTGAGAGTCCGCCTGCCGACGCAGGGGTCACGGGTTCGTGCCCCGGTCCGGGAAGATCCCACATGCCGCCATGGCCACTGGGCCTGCGCGTCCGGAGCCTGTGCTCCGCAACGGGAGAGGCCGCAACAGTGAGAGGCCCGCGTACCACAAAAAAAAAAAAAAAAAGTTAAGGATAGAGCGCTCAAGCCATTGTTAGCAAAAACTTCTGCCGGGTTCAAACTTAAAGGCGAGCGGATTTTCCTTTGGGACAAAGTGCATTTTGCCTTCTTCACTACATGTGTCGGATAATGAACCTCCCCCTTCTCGACATAAAAACATATAAAAATATCTCGAGTATTGCTGCAGCACCACCTACATTGTAGTGGAAGTAATTTCTAACAAGATGAAAATGAGGAAACGCGAACAGAAGGAAGACTAAATGAAGACAGAAAAGATGACCATCTGCAAACCAAAGAGAGAAGCCTCAGAATAAACCACCCCTGCTGACAGCAAATCTTGGCCCTCTAGCTTCCAGAACTGCCAGAAAATAAATCTGTTTAAAGACCAAAAAAAAAAAATAAAAGGAATCGCAGAACTTGTTATACTTTGCACCAAATAACAAACACCTGCTGCATAAAGTGAGTGCCACTTCTCTTCAGAAGATTGAGTGGCTCTGAAAAGAGCCTTTGGGGTGTGGGCCTAGCCTTACCGCTCGCTCCGCTGCGGCCTGGCTCATTTGGAGCTGGTGTACTTGGTGACGGCCTTGGTGCCCTCGGACACGGCGTGCTTGGCCAGCTCGCCGGGCAGCAGCAAGCGCACGGCCGTCTGGATCTCCCTGGAGGTGATGGTCGAGCGCTTATTGTAATGCGCCAGGCGCGACGCCTCGCCCGCGATGCGCTCGAAGATGTCGTTAACGAACGAGTTCATGATGCCCATGGCCTTGGACGAGATGCCGGTGTCCGGGTGGACCTGCTTTAGCACCTTGTACACGTACACGGAGTAGCTCTCCTTGCGGCTGCGCTTGCGCTTCTTGCCGTCCTTCTTCTGAGCCTTGGTCACCGCCTTCTTGGAGCCCTTCTTCGGGGCCGGAGCAGACTTGGAGGGTTCAGGCATGGTGCGGAGTTAACTGCCAAGCAGTTCAAAAATAACAGGAAGAACAAGAAACAGGCTGAGCCCTCTTCCTTCACAGCTTCTTAAACAAAGGAGGCAGTGAGTAAAGTCGAGCGTCTGATTGGTGGTGAATCCTGGAAACAGCACGTAACAGTTTTGTCCAATCAAAATAGGTGTATTTCAAAATCCGATTTCATTGGGTTAAATAAAACTAGTTTTAGCCAATGGTACACCTTCATTTTCGCGCCCAGTGAAAATTATAAGTAGAGTAGCTCTCGCTGTATCTATTCAGACCTAACTCATATTGGTGGGTTTCTACTTTCAGTATGTCTGGACGTGGCAAGCAAGGAGGCAAAGCTCGCGCCAAGGCCAAGACTCGCTCCTCGCGGGCCGGGCTCCAGTTCCCCGTGGGCCGAGTGCACCGCTTGCTCCGCAAGGGCAACTACTCCGAGCGGGTCGGGGCCGGCGCGCCGGTGTACCTTGCGGCCGTGCTGGAGTACCTGACGGCCGAGATCCTGGAGCTGGCGGGCAACGCGGCCCGCGACAACAAGAAGACGCGCATCATCCCGCGCCACCTGCAGCTGGCCATCCGCAACGACGAGGAGCTCAACAAGTTGCTGGGTAAAGTCACTATTGCTCAGGGCGGCGTTCTGCCCAACATCCAGGCGGTGCTGCTGCCCAAAAAGACCGAGAGCCACCACAAGGCCAAGGGCAAGTAGAAGTACGTCGTTCTTTGCAACTCAAATCTTTCCAAACCAAAAGGCTCTTTTCAGAGCCACCCATCTTATCAACAAAAGGAGCTGTGCTTTCAAAGTCACATTGTTTTGGAAAGCAGGATGCTGTTGAAAATTAATCCTAGAACAAAGTTTGGCTAAGTCATTTGCATCTAGGTTATTTTCCCCAGAGTACCTTAAATGCCTTCCAAAAAGCAAAACATTTGCTTACATAATTTAGGTTAAACTTATGAGCAAAATTAACATCCCTGTGATTCCTCTACAGGGGCAAGTGTCCATCTGAGATAAAAAAAAACTTAGCACCATCCGACTTTGGCTTACCTTCCCTTCTAATTCAATTCAGTCTTACTGTGCACCACACATCCTCCTAAATGGGAATGGGGTAGTAATCCAGACAGGTAAACTACTTGTTTAAAAGTAACTTCAGGCAGAGAACACATTTCATAATGGACTGTTTACATCAATGATGGTGAAGTAAAGGCGGTTTGGAACTGCATTAGGAAGAGGGTGTGTCTTAAATAGGAAAGGTCGACATTGTAAATCACTTATCAGGTTCTTATAGTCCTAGTGCTGTCAGTGATTTTTGCTTTCCCTTTACCCCACCATCATCTCTCTCACCTTCTCTCAGATCACCAAGTCACCCTAGCTAGAGAGGGCCTTCAGTTCCTCTCCACATCAGCTCATGAATACATTTTGAATACATTTTAATGAAAATGAATTTCTTATGAATACATTTTCTTATGAATACATACAATTTCTTATGAATACATTTTAATGAAAATGAATTTCTATGGCATTCCTAGTCCATTAGAATAGGTTTTCTGAGTCTCCTGAAATATTTGTTTTATACACACACACACACAGGCCCTCTGCAGTGGAAGGGCCTAGTTCTAACCACTGGACTGCCAGGGAATTCCCAGTATATCCTATATTTAAATCTGAACCTCAATCACATGTAAATAATATTCATTGGAATAAAAGTGACCTCAGCAGTCACAAACAGGACGTAAATGTTACCTTTTTTCCCTTTTCTTTTTGGCTTCATTATTTGATGTTGGAAGACCCGAATCCTGATTTCAGTGAATCTAATTATTCAATTTTTCCCTCTTAAAAACTCATCTGCGGGACTTCCCAGGTGGTCCAGTTGTGAAGAATCCGGCTTCCAATTCAGGGGACGCGGGTTCGATCCCTGGTCAGGGAACTAAGATCCTACATGCCACATGCTGCTGGACAACTAAGCCCGCGCTCTGCAACTAGAGAGAGAAAACCGGCACGCCACAACTAGAGAGAAGCCCGCGCGCCGCAACAAAAGATCCCGAGCACCGCAACTAAGACCCGACGCAGCCAAAAAATAAAAAAATTAAGAAAAGAAAGTCATCTGCATTACTTGAGTCTGTATATTTTAAACAACTATATCTCAGAAGTAGAACTGTCAAGTAGAGTAAGTGATACAGCTCCAAGGAAGGCCTATGAGTTCTTTCAATAATAAAATATGCTGTTGTTATCATCGTTTTTGATATTGATCATGCAGTTACTAACACTTGCTTCATTGCATCATTCTATTCCCCATGGCAAGAACCACCACATTGTTAAAATAATGCCTTTACAATTATTGATGTGGTTTTGATTGATAAAATCAATGAACCTATAATCAAATAGTTGATAAATGAATACAAATTTTTGTTTTAAATAAAATAAAATATTCAAGTGTGATATGTCATTGCTTATAATTCCACGTGTTAACTGAGTTTTTTAAATTAATGGACTATTAACCCAACTTCATTGGATAAAGCACTTACTGTTCTTTACTATCTACATAATCAGAAAAAAGTAAAACTTGTATTTAAAAATGGAGATAACAAAACTTTCCAAAAATCTTGCCAAAATAATTTAGATATTTCTAATTTCAATTAGATCCTGAAGAACTTTTTAGGACTCCATAGTTTATATTGTATAGTTGTTTTCATAAGAGGTACAGTTCAATTTTAGTAGCACAAGATTTATGAAAGTATTATTTAAACTTTATTCCTGGAGTTGGTCTTCCCATTAATTTCCATTTCTGCAGACTCTGGACTACCATGAAAGAACCTAACAGTATCTTCCCATAATAGATTTGTTATATATTGTCGGGGAGCAAGGATTTTCCTCTACCCTTCTAAGGTTCTTTTAGCTGGTCTAATCATCAAATTGACATGAGATAGATTAACAGGAGAAAGTCAAGTTTAATTTCATACATACGGAAACCCCACATACATGAGAAGTTCAAAAACAGAAAGGTAAATATGCCTTCCTGAGCTAAGGAATGGCTTAGTGGCTTCCAAGCACAAGAGGATAATTCACATGGACAATAAGAGGAAAATCAAATATTGGGTAATTAGTTTGCCCTGCCATGCAGCTGGCTCACTCAGATAAAATTTTTCTCCAGTAATAATTCTCATAGTGGGAAAGACCCCCAATTCAAATCCTTCTAAGTAGTTAAGGGAGGGGCAGAAATTTATCTTGAGATTGCAGGATCTCAATTGCCTTTACCTCAAAATAATCAATGTGCAAATGTGGCACATTTTGGGGAGCTCATTCTGCACACTTTTGGTATCTTATCCATTAGTGTACAAATTCCTTTAGAGTGGAGACTGGGTTTTATTCATATTTGCATATCCCCAGATCCTATTTCAATGATAAGCCCATAAAATATAGTCCGAAAAATTCTGTTAATTTTATAATAATAAAAATCCTTATAAACTAAATAAGTGATATAAATAAAGGCAAAAAAGAAGTTGAAAGTTAAACAAGGATGAGATCACATGGAGGAAAATGTAGGGATTTTCAAATGAATAACTTCAAAGTAGCTAAACTGGAGGAAGGAGCCTAAATATCAGAGGGGTCCAACGAGCAAAGACCAGTTGTAAAGAGTTACACTGCCTTTTCACTTCATGATATTAATTTATCTGTAAAAAAAATTGATCTGCATGACCTTATTAATTTGGTGTACCTCCTACTTCCTTCTCCAGTCTAGCAACAGTCTCACATTTAAATAAATGCTACTGATGTTAATGGATATTAATTACCTGGTGGAATAATGAAGACACTGAATGATTTTGGGGACCAGTAACTTGGAAGAAGGCAGGGACTCTGGACAAGGGGCAGACACTAAGTATAGAGAATTAGGGAGCCTTCAACAATACGAATCTCTGAGGCTCCCAAACAATGCATTTCCCCTAAGGTTGTTTTTTGTGGTTTTTATAAATTTCTCCTCTTCCAGACCTTTATCTATGCTTACTATTTCAATTGTTTATATGAAAACATTAGTTTCACTGGTTCTGTGGCTGACACCCTGCTGTAATTAAAAAAAAAAAAAACAGACTAACAAGAGAAAAACAAAGTGTAATACTGTGTACGTCTCATGTATACATGGAATAAACAGAGGGGAACTAAGTAAAACTCCCAGAAGTGGCCCGAACCGCCACTTTAAATATCATCTTCAGCTAAAGACAAAAGACATGGGTGTGTGTGTGGGGGGGGGCTGTTGTAGGAGGTGACCCAGAAGAGCACAGTAAACAAGGGGAGGCCGATTAAATCCTGCACCTTCTCCATTGGTAAGTTTCTTGTGAGTTATCTTTCTCTTCCTGGCACATTGAGTGAGTACCCTTACAAATGGAGATTTCTCAAATAAATGTAAATTTCCCTTAAAAAGGGGTAAATTTTATTCTGTTTTTAGAGCTTCTGTATCTGCTTTTTCTCAGAAACAATCCGCTCAAAATAATTCTTATGCTAAAGGATATTTGGGAGTGGTGTATTCTGCTATCCTTCATTAGAAATGTCAGTATAGTATATACCCAAGTAGAGTGAAGAAGTAAATTTTTCTTAAATGGAAAAAAATGATTTATTTAAAAAAAAAACTGGCTGCTAGGGAGTTGGTTAAAACTGTATTAAAGAGCATTCATAAGAATAACAAGCAGACATAAAAAATGTATTTTCTCTTTAAATAAGGGAAATTGGTTAAAATGTAATCAAAGAGGTTCCAAAATGCCATTTGAGGCATTGCATACATTTTCTTTGAAGGAATATGTGTTTTTATCTGTTCACCAAAATATTGATACGAAATTAGCTACCAGCAATGATCTATGTGTGGTGAGATAACGAGTTTTACCCTTTTCCACGATATTTATGTTTTGCGTTCGCATTCAAAAGCAATTGTTAAAGCCTTAAACACGGTAACAAAATAGTTGCCACAGTGTGAAACACAGTACAAAGGAACAAAAAAGGCTTTTTTTTTTTGGTCAAATTCCCCTCCCCCCTCCCGGGGCGGGACTTCCCGCTACCTTTCTTCAGGTTCTCAGTTCGGTCCGCCAACGGACGTATAAAGGCCTGCATCTGGGAGGCCTGGAAGTTAATCTTTGTTAATCCTCCGGGTTTTCGGCATGTCTGGTCGTGGCAAAGGCGGTAAGGGCCTTGGAAAAGGGGGCGCTAAGCGTCATCGCAAAGTTCTGCGCGATAACATCCAGGGCATTACGAAGCCCGCTATTCGCCGTCTAGCCCGGCGTGGAGGTGTGAAGCGTATTTCTGGTCTTATCTACGAGGAGACGCGCGGGGTGCTGAAGGTGTTTCTGGAAAATGTAATCCGGGACGCTGTCACCTACACAGAGCACGCCAAGCGCAAGACTGTTACCGCCATGGACGTGGTCTACGCGCTCAAGCGCCAGGGACGCACTCTCTACGGCTTCGGCGGCTGAGTGTTCGCGCTCTTTGGTCAACAAAAGGCCCTTTTCAGGGCCCCCATCTTTTCATCTGAGGAGCCGTGATGCTGGTTTGTTTTGAGCTTGCTTTTGTACGCTTCACGTTCTCTACACCCTTAGGCTCTTAGCTTTGCTCCTTACCCTTAACTGTTTAGGAGCACAAGTTACACCCTTTACTGTGAAAGTTTCTTTGCTGGAGCACAGAAAGCTTAGATGGTCATAAGCTGGAAGCAAACGGGCCACCCAAATACATATGACTTGAGAGTTTTGCCAGAGTGGCATTTCTCTTTGCAGATGGAGTGCAAGCGATTGTTTAGAAAGGGATGGAAAAGAAGTGCACCTGGCTCCTCACTAATTAGTAGCATATTTAGTATACATAAACGATTCGATCACAATAACCTATTCTAGCTCCATGTGTCCTGCTCAAGAAACAAGCCCGTGGCTGTTAAATAGCCTTTAACACTCCAGTATGGAAGGCTGATAAAGGGCAGGCTCACTGTAAAATCTCAGAATAGTTGGTGAGGGTGGGATGTGATTAAAAGGCATTTCAACTAAATTATAAAAGAAACAAGGTCGCATTACAGAAATGTTCTCTGCGGTGAAAAAATACCGGCAGCCCTCTAAGCTAGGAGAACTAATTAAAATAAGATCCTTGGTAGAGTTTTTCCTAACAGATTAGGAAATCCAGACCTAACCTCAAAGGAGGCCTTAGTATCTTCCCACAGGTCTTAGAAGCTATAGGAAAAAACCCAAAGCCAAAGGTGAAAGCTTGACTAATGCAGAGACACAGACTAAAGGACAATTGCCCACATGTACAAAAAATGAGAAAACAATGACCAGATTTACATATTTTATAGCTGAAGTTAAAAATTCCCTTGCCTCACCAGTAAATCTTCATAATGTCAAGTGCTAAATACTCATCTAGCCAGTAAGATACCTTCCCACAGGACAGTGGGGAGTCAAATGTGGAAGTAGGAAAAATATTAAGGAAACTGAAGCCAGTAACCTAGGGGAGAGAAGACGGTCCTCAAGCCAGGGTGGTAGCATAGTGGTACAGAGAATTGATGTTTCCATAAATATTTTGAAGGCAAAATCAAGAGGATTTCTAGAAGAATTGAATGGACAAGAATGAAGTAATTATCAACTAAATGGGGGAGTGTTTTAATGAAAGATTAGGAGGGGGGAATACTAAGGATTCTATTTTGGACATGTTAACTTTAAGATGTCAAATATCCATGTGAAGAAAAAATATAGGGAACTGTGGGGAATTCTCTGGCTGTCCAGTGGTTCAGACTCGGTGCTTTCACTGCTGAGGCCTGGGTTCAATCCCTAGTGGGGGAACTAAGGTACTGCAATCCACTCGCCCCCAACCCCCACGCAAAAAAAAAAAAAAAAAGAAAAGAAAAAGAGAAAGAAATTGGGTGTATGTCTGTCTGGAGTTTAGGAGAGAAGCCTGGGTTGGCAATATAAAATTGGAAATCATTAATGTACAGATGGCATTGAAAGTCTGAACTTGGTGAGATCTTCAAGCGAGTGAGTACAGAAAAAGAAGTAGTAAAAACTTAGCCCTGTATCCCCCAACATTAAGGGTCTGGGGAGAAGAGATGAGCTAACAATAGATACAGAGCCTCCGGTAAGAGAACCAAGTGAAGAAAGTATATCAAAGAGAAATTGTATGCTCAATTATGTCAGTGTTTCCAATAGGTCAAAAAAAATGAAGACTAATAATTGGCTATTGGATGTAGAAAAATGATTGTATATTAGTTTATTTTCTGTCTTTCCCTAGTAAAAAGAGACTTTTTTTCCTTGCTGTATCACTAGTGCCAAGTACAATGCTTGAAGCACAGCAGTCATTCAGTAATATTAATGAATAAATGAATTAATTAACATTCCTGATGCTATCAACTGAGCTTCCCTGTATACTCACTAGGTTAGAGTTCTGAACAAGCAATGAAACTGTGTTAAGTAATACATGCTGATTCTCAGGGTATTTAGTCACGATACTTTTTTCTATTTGTTAAGGTTTTAGTGTAGACTATGTTGTGTTTTGTGTTTTTTGTTTTGTCTGCATTGGGTCTTTGTCGCTGCACATGGGGTTTCTTCAGTTGTGGCAAGCAGGGGAGCGGAGGCTACTCTCTGTTGCAGTAAGTGGGCCTCCCATTGCGGCGCCTCCTGTTGTGGAGTATGGGTTCCAGGAGCATGAGCCTCAGTAGTTGCAGCATGCCGGTTCAGCAGTTGCAGCACGTGGGCCCTAGAGCGTGCGGGCTTCAGTAGTTGTGGTGCACGGGCTCAGCGGTTGTGGCTCTCGGGCTCCAGAGTGCAGTGTCAGCAGCTGTGGCACACGGGCTTAGCCGCTCTGCAGTATGTGGGATCCTCCCCGACCAGGGATGGAACGCGTGTTCCCTGCATTGGCAGGCAGATCACCAACTACTGCGCCACCAGGGAACTCCTATGGTTTCTTTTTTAAGGGTAGTTTTCCCAGTACAGCTGGAAAGGAAAGCCAAGAAGGTGTCCTTGGTTTCTGATGTCTCGATTCTATAACCGCTGAACCTAGCAGATGTTTATAGCAAGAGCATTTTATGCAACAAACTTTAATCCATCAACCACAGATAAAATAAACCCATGAATTTTGAACTAAATCCTCTCTTGGGAGAAAGGTAAGGACTTGAACTCCTGGACAGGCCCTCTCATTGCAACAAAGGATGATTGATCCTTTGTCCCTTAATTTGGGTCTGAGCTTTGGGTCTGAGAGTTCCACAGCCTTTGAGAGCATTCTCTTAAAGTTGAAATTGATGAAAAGATGGTATTAAAACACCGAGATTTCCCCTTAGATTTGAAAAGGCCTATGGGACCAGTAGAAGTGGGAAATGCTAATGAGTTGTATTTGAGGTGACCCAATCCTACAGATTCTGATTAACTGGTCTAGGGAAAGACCAGTTATTATTTAAACAAACAACTTTTTCATAGTAATTCTTATGTGCCTTCACATAAGAGACAGATCTTTTGTCCACATGATGTCTGGGTTTCTCTTTGGAAGTTAAATTCTATGGCTATTCAGAAAAAATGAGATGAGGTTGATAGAAAGTGAGAAAGACAAAGACAAAAATCACAGCAAACCTATCCAGTTATGCTGTGATCATCCTCAGAAGGCTAAGGAAGGCTCCTCCTGCCTTTTATTTACCACCCAGAATGTGAGTACAAACGAACAGGTGTAACACTGTAGGAATAATCAAGATAATATCTCCAAGTGCAAAAACTGGTTCAAAAAACATATTGACTTTAGGGTATTTCCCATGGCCCCATAACAGACTAGAGAATCTCATCTGGAATGTGGTTGTGATGCAATTAGGGATGAGGCATAGATGAGTAACAACTGCTTCACTTTGCACTTACTATTTGTCAGGCACTGGTACTTAAGCACTTTTCATTTATCAACTCATTAATCCTCAGAACAATCCTTTGAGCGAGGTATCAATATCATTATCACACAATTGTATAAATGGAGAAACTAAGGCCCAGAAAAGATGTGTAACTTAACCCGTTCTCACCACAGGAGAATGGCGGTACAGGTTTAATCCCAAGCCGTCTGCTTCTAAGGATTATGCTTAAACGTTTCACCATCTTGCATCCCTTTGGTAGTAAAGTCACAAAACAGGACATTTACGTCTCCTAAAATATTTATTTTTATCTTTTACATCCTAAACAGAGAGATTATTTTCTATGTCCACAATATATGTGGGTCTGCTTAGCGGTGCCAAGTCGGACGATTTTTTTTTTTTTTTTTTTTTTTTTTTGTGGTATGCGGGCCTCTCACTGTTGTGGCCTCTCCCGTTGCGGAGCACAGGCTCCAGACGCGCAGGCCCAGCGGCCATGGCTCACGGGTCCAGCCACTCCGCGGCATGTGGGATCTTCCCGGACCGGGGCACGAACCCGCGTCCCCTGCATCGGCAGGCGGACTCTCAACCACTGCGCCACCAGGGAAGCCCCCGGACGATTTTTCATAAGTAGAAAACAAGTACATTTTTCATTAACATGCTTACATTAATGACAAAAAAATTAAGAAAAATGTCTAAAGAAAACATATGTGCTCTCCATACGTGGACCAGGAATTTTGTACTTTTGCTTTATCTGAATCCATTACTATAACTGTCCCTCCCCAGTTCTTGTCACCAGTGACATTCACCACTTCACCAAATACATAAATTAAGACTTAATGAGCGCTAATTATGAGCCTCGCCTTTTAAAATCAACCAAAAAACCCTTTACTCACTTGACTCTATGAGTGGACTAATTTAAGTTTAAAATGTTCTCCCTATCCTTTGTGGTAAATAAGTGATCCAGACCAGTAATAGGCTACTGACTATCTCCCCAGGCACATAGAACATGCCCGCGAGCTTGATTTGACAAGATAGTTATTACCTTTAGAGAGGCAGAGATGTCACTAACTAACCTTAAAGATGAATTCTTTTCCTATAAAACACTTTCCCACTTTGGGACCTGAATACACTTTTTCCAAGTAACACTGCCAGACTCCAGATTGTGTGTGACTTCTTGCCAGTGGTACAGTATATTAACTGATACAAAGTTACCCCACTTTTAATAGGTGGTTCAACTATAAAAATTACTTTGTAAAAGAAAAAGTTACGTAGTAGCGAACGTAGGCATCTGCAAGGACTTTCCCCACTACCTCCTTTACCAAATTACACAACTAAAGATTCCATACCAACTCAGCGTGAATATATCCTTAGGTAAAGAATTGACTGGATAGCGAACCTAACGACCCCTGCTGTACCTAGGCGGGATTGGGAACACACGTGTTCCAGAATAAGCACAAAACAACTTCGCTGGCTAAAGTACAATAATTACTCTTTTTAACACCTCCAAGCAATGAAAAACTTAGAGAATCACAGCTCCTTACAAGCGAAAAGTAGGAAGCCCTGAAAAGGGCCTTTTGTTAACAGAACAGACGCAAAGCTGAACACTCTAGCCGCCAAAGCCATAAAGGGTGCGTCCCTGGCGCTTGAGCGCGTAGACCACGTCCATGGCGGTGACGGTCTTGCGCTTGGCGTGCTCGGTGTAAGTCACAGCGTCCCGAATCACGTTCTCCAAGAACACCTTCAGCACCCCGCGAGTCTCCTCGTAGATGAGGCCAGAGATGCGCTTGACACCACCACGCCTAGCCAAACGCCGAATAGCGGGCTTAGTGATGCCCTGAATGTTATCACGCAGCACCTTACGGTGGCGCTTGGCGCCCCCCTTTCCGAGACCCTTCCCGCCTTTCCCACGACCCGACATAACGAGTACTTACTGAAGCTCAACAAATCTTTTCTTCCACGGCTCGCGGATGCAAGCTTTTATACGTCCGGTAGCGGACCGAACTGAGAACCTGAAGGCGGGAAGTCCCTCCCTAAGCGGGGGAGGGGAATTTGACAAAAAAAAAAAGAAAAAGAAAAAGAGGCCTTCTCTGTTCCTTTGTACTGTTTCGCGCTGTGGTAACTTATTTTGTTACCATGTTTTAAGGCTTTAACAATTGCTTTTGAATGCGCACGCAAAACATTAGTGTTGTGGAAAAGGGCAAAACTCGTTATCTCACCATACAGAGATCACTGCTGGTAGCTAATTTGGTATTTTGTTGAATAGATAAAAGCACATATTCTTTCAAAGAAAATGTATGCAATGCTGCATATGCCCTTTTAAAACCTCTTTACACTGGTGTATTTAACTCAATTTCCCTTGAGTTTTTAATAACAAGTTATTAATGTCTGCTTATTATTCCTTCCCATTAATTCTCCATAGCACAGTTTTAAACAATTCCCTAGCAATTCCTTAATCAGCCAGATTTTTAAAATAATTCTTTTCTTCACCAATGAAATGCCTTTAACATCATACTTGGAGCTATTACTAAAATTCTATTCTGTTCTATATACTATGGTTTCCCAAATCTATTTGTTACATTCAGAATTAATTTGGGGATAGATGATTTTTTTTTTTTTTTTGTCTGGTTGATCAAGTGGTCAGCAAGCAAGATTTATGGGTTTATTTGCCAGTGATAAAGTACCCTCTTTAATTTCTGTAATGTACTGGGGACACTAGTTCTTCCTATTGTGTTTCCATTAAAATGTTTTAAACATTGTAACTTGTTTCAAGAAAAAAGAAAACGCCTTTGGGTTTTTCAGAGGCACCAGGCTTTCCTACCAACATAGGAAAGGTATAATTTCAAAGAGAACTGAAGAGGTGAAGGAAAAAATTTTTAATTTCCAACTCTTTTCTCTTACAAGAGAAAGGACTCAGGTTTATTTTTCAAACTGCTCTTGTTTACTCCATGACTAAAAGCCATCTAATTCCTTTAGCAATGCTTATCATTTTACAGTTACGTATGGGAGGTGGTGGAGCAAGGTGGGGTACATTGAAAGGAGAGGGAACTAGGTGAGAAACTAGAAAATGAAACAATCTACATTATGCTGTCTCGTAACTCTTAAGTCATCAAGTCCTGTCAGCACTCGATCTTAAAATTACCCCAGCTTCCAACTATTAAGGTTGAGATTTTAATAATGCATAAGGTTGTGGGCCCGTTGCAGCTTAGGGAGGAAGCACTCAGACACACTGGCTGCGAATTCGGCCTCCTTGTCAACTAATACCTTCGACTTCTGAATCCTCCAGGAGTAAGTAATTCCTTACTTCAATTTCATAGGCAGTAAGTAGCTAAGTAGCTTATTGGATAGGACCCAGAAACTAGGTAGCTTATCGGGATAGGATCCAGAGATAAGATTAAAGAAAACCCCAGGAGTTATTGCGATGCTCTGGCTACTTGCAGTGCAATGAGTTATCTTCAAATACTTCTGCAAACTGATGGATACATGCATTATTAGTTCTTCACTAAGTACACGAAATCTACTTATAATAGTGAAAGGTAACTGTAACGAACATGCAAAAATGCACGAGAATCAAGGCTTCCCAAAAAACGTACAAACTTTTAATCTAAAGCTGTACTTACACGTTCAAGAGAACATGAAACATTTCAAAACAGACCTAACAACGGACAAGCTCTTTTTCGGAAACTGTAGGTGGCTCTGAAAAGAGCCATTGGGTGTGAGAAAGTCTGATCAATCGCTCTGCAATCAGTAACTCACTTAGAGCTGGTGTACTTGGTGACAGCCTTGGTGCCCTCGGACACGGCGTGCTTGGCCAGCTCGCCGGGCAGCAGCAAGCGCACGGCCGTCTGGATCTCCCTGGAGGTGATGGTCGAGCGCTTGTTGTAATGCGCCAAGCGCGACGCCTCGCCCGCGATGCGCTCGAAAATGTCGTTAACGAACGAATTCATGATGCCCATGGCTTTAGACGAAATACCGGTGTCCGGGTGGACCTGCTTCAGCACCTTGTACACGTACACCGAGTAGCTTTCCTTGCGGCTGCGCTTGCGCTTCTTACCATCTTTTTTCTGGGCCTTGGTCACCGCCTTCTTGGAACCCTTCTTCGGGGCAGGAGTGGACTTGGCAAACTCAGGCATGGCGAAGAACTGCGATACCAGGGATAAACGAAAGATCAGGACGCCAACAGGTACCTCTTTAACACCAAGGCTTTATACAAATGAGCTGCAGTAAAGGTTTCTAGTGATTGGTGATTCTTCTCCAGTGACGTCATAGCTCAGTTTTGCCCAATTAAGGTAAGCATCCTGCATAGTCGCGTTTCCATTGGTCTAAGTGAAAGTAAAATATTAGCTAATCGTATAGCTTCCTTTTCGCGCCCAACAGGGGCTATAAAAGGTGCGTTTTAAAGTTTTTGCGTCAGTTATCTTTGGGAGCGTCGGTTAGTGCTGAGTTATGTCCGGGCGAGGCAAACAAGGCGGCAAGGCTCGCGCCAAAGCGAAGACTCGCTCCTCGCGGGCCGGGCTCCAGTTTCCCGTGGGCCGAGTGCACCGCCTGCTCCGTAAGGGCAACTACGCCGAGCGGGTCGGGGCCGGCGCGCCGGTGTACCTTGCGGCCGTGCTGGAGTACCTGACGGCCGAGATCCTGGAGCTGGCGGGCAACGCAGCCCGTGACAACAAGAAGACGCGCATCATCCCGCGCCACCTGCAGCTGGCCATCCGCAACGACGAGGAGCTCAACAAGCTGCTGGGCAAAGTCACCATCGCGCAGGGCGGCGTCCTGCCCAACATCCAGGCCGTGCTGCTGCCCAAGAAGACCGAGAGCCACCACAAGGCCAAGTAGGGGCCAAGCTTCGAAGCAACAAAAGGCTCTTTTCAGAGCCACTTCTATCGTCATAAAAAAGGTGACACGACTTGGTACGTTTTTAATTTGTTCTGTGAAGTACAGTACTGATACTCTCTAGTTAGGCTTCAGTCCCAGGATATCCACATTTTTCCTGTTCCATATTTCACAGTTGCTATTTAGAAGTCAACAAAATTGACATTTGTGTTAGACTAATTTCGAAGTCAGTGAAGCTACAAGGTTATTGACTCATCTATCTAGATCCACGTGTGGGAGTTAGGCAAGTGACATAAGTGAGATTTTATGAAGCCAAAGCATCTGTTGGAGGGGCCCTGAGGTCGTTTTTTGTGAATGATACACGAACTCATTTGGGGTGTCAGAAAGATAGTAAATCCTGCATCTTAAAATTTGCTTTTAAAGAGTTTTAAAACACGATACGCAGGCTTATTTTACGATATTAGGCTTATTTTCAACAAATACCACACACTTGGATACCAGGCATTAAGGATACAATGTTAATGAGACGCTGCCGGTCCTAAAGAAAATCTAATGGGAAGAAACAAAAGTAAGTAAAGAACAATGTAGCAAGGTAAGTAACCTCAGAATATAAGGGGAGCATAGAGGAATAAGATCTGTGAGAGGTAACACTTGGTCTGAGGATTAAAGGAAGTCGGGAAATAGAGGAAAGTGTACAGATTCCAGCAGAAAATGAGCGTCACCAAATTCATGGGTTGTGTATGCAGGCAAATGACAAAAAGTTCGATACTGGCAAATAAGGCAGAGTGGTCACAAGAGGAAGAGCCAGAGGGATTTCTAGGCCAGTCCTTTGGTTTCAATGCTTTATATATACTAATGACTTCCAAATCTTATGTCCATCCCAGACTTATCTCAAGTTCAGACATACATATACATCTACTTTCTGATATTCTTGTAGATCTCCGGGGAATTCAAAATGTATATCCCAGACTGAACATCATCACTACTTTCCCAGTGAATCTTATCTTTAGTACTTGGCATCACCATCTACCCATTAGCATGATCCAAAATGGTCTGGTGTCTTGAGTATTCATTTTTGTGAGCCATTACTATAGCAAAAATCCAAGTTCCTTGTATGGAATGATGAAATTATGTTGAAATTCCAGAAAAGCTTTGGTAGAAGGATAACACTACCGGAGTTCAGCACATAGTTTAGAGACATGGAATATTTGTATCCACATAATTAGAAATGTACACATAACTAGGACTGCTCATTTCCCCTGAATAAATCTTCAAATAATAAGGACTGAAAGATTACTTGGGGAAGCAATATACTGACTGCATATATTCAGGGGAGGGTGCCCTACTCAGCCAGCAGAAAGGGCCATCTCTGTTGTGGGCCCCTCTTGACTTAATATCTCAGTTCCCCAAGCCAGAAGGCCCTGTTTACACACTCAAGAATACCAATCTGATTAGAAATTGGCCTTAGATGTGCCCGGGGCGGGGGTGGGGGACGACTGCTTTCCATCAAATCTTTTTTCCCATAGGAAGGCTGATTCCTGGGAGGGGACACTCAATTATTTTTTGCTTAAGGTGTTAATCCAAGTAGAAAGCATTAGATCATTTTAACTTGGTAAAATATTAGCATCACCCTAAATCCCATGTGGAAATCATAGGTCCTACATTTCACAAGCCCCCTCAGAAAAAGAACGGGCATCTGATAGTCTAATCGTAGCAGTAGTGTTTTCTAACTAAAAGAGAAATTAGGAATGTAAGATCTAACCACTTGTTTTACTAAATTGGGAGATGGAAATAACACATACACTTGGTACTTAGAAAATCACAATGTATAAAGTTCACCTGTCTCCCACAAGCAAAGCTAGTAGCAGTAATTAGCAGGGAAACAGTCCTTTTTCAGTGTGCATGTAAGGCGGCTCTGAAAAGAGCCTTTTGGGGTGGATGGGAGACCTTCAGGCTCACGCCCTCTCTCCGCGGATGCGGCGGGCAAGCTGGATGTCCTTGGGCATGATGGTGACGCGCTTGGCGTGGATGGCACACAGGTTGGTGTCCTCGAAGAGCCCCACCAGGTAGGCCTCGCACGCCTCCTGCAGCGCCATCACGGCCGAACTCTGGAAGCGCAGATCAGTCTTGAAGTCCTGCGCGATCTCGCGCACCAGGCGCTGGAACGGCAGCTTGCGGATCAGCAGCTCCGTGGACTTCTGGTAGCGGCGGATCTCGCGCAGGGCCACCGTGCCGGGCCGGTAGCGGTGCGGCTTCTTCACGCCGCCCGTGGCCGGCGCGCTCTTGCGGGCCGCCTTGGTGGCCAGCTGCTTGCGCGGCGCCTTGCCGCCTGTGGACTTGCGAGCGGTCTGCTTAGTGCGAGCCATGACTAGATGGTTCAGCTAACATAAAGGCGCCCCCTAGCCACCTATTTATAGCGAGAGTCACAAGCTGATTGGACAAAAGGAGACCAGGACTATCCAACCGGTAACCGGACTGGTTAGGACTCGAAAATTTTATTTGTTGTTCCCCCAATCCTCCGACAGTGTCAGTTATCTGTGACCTCAATTTTTTTCATTTTTCCTGTAAAGTTGTTTGTTCTGTAACAGCAGTTTCCAGTAGAAATAAATACAAGCTACATAAGAAACAGAAACTTTTCTAGCAACATTAGAACAAAATAAAAACAAGAAATTATTTTTAGTAGTATTCTGTTTAACCCCATATATCTAAAATATTCATTTCAACATGTAATCAATATAATTGTTAGATATTTCACATTAATTTTTTTTATTTTGCAGTTTGAAATCCAGTGTGTATATTACATGTCTACTGCTTTGTTCAAACGAGCCACATATCCAGTGATCAGTGGCCACAATTGGTTAATAGCAGCGCTGTACCATCACCCCTCAGCTTTCCTTCAAACACGAATTTTAAGAACTTAAAAAATTTTTTCAGTAAGTACAATCTGATTTGCATGTGCGGAATTAAAGGGTTAATAACTTCATAGGGAAACCCATCCTTACATGAACTTCATTGTTAGTTAATATAAAACAATTCCATTGCAGCACAATTTATTTTTCTATTTTACGAATGTAATTCCTTTGTTTTTAAAGAATCTAATTCCCCACCAGTAACCTATGTTTACCGCAAGCTACACACCCCTTGGGTTTGCAGCTACATCCAATAGTTCCTTAGCAACTGGCAGAACCTTAGGAGAGCCTCCTTGCCTGGCATCTGATACATCTGATCCTCCCCCTCCCCCCAAGGCCTAGAAATTACCAAGGCAAGCATTTTTTTTTTTTAAGGAAAAAACTATCTAATCCCATCAGTACAGGGTCTTTTAACAATAAAAAGACTAAGAAAACGGCATTTTAAACTAGAACTTAGCATTTTTATCCTGAAACGAATGATCATCGACTTATATAGACATGTTTGTATGGATGGGTGCAAGGGAGCTTGGAAAATACCTGAGAACCCAATAGTAAACAATAATTGTCAGGCACCTCAGCTAACTTTTCCAATAAGAAACCTGAGTATTTAAATATTCCTTAATCAGCAATGTAAAAGGTAATGTACACTGATGTGAAATTAGGTCTTTCTCAGATATCTTACGGCTCCAAAAATGGCCTTTGACCTAAGATACAGGTTTGGTTTGATCCCTGAACATTCAGGATGTCTAGAACCCAGAAGACAAAAATGTCTTAAAACTGCCACAGAAAGGCACATTGACCTTCCACCAGAAGTTTGTGCTTTCCAGAGGTTCATGATGGGTAGAGGTGAAGGTGACAATACTTAAGAATGACTCACTCCACATAACCTCTCAAATCTGCCAATGGTGATGAATCAAAGTTTATAGGTTATTTCACACACTTTAACATGGAGTGGAAATCACTTCCTAACACAAGTTTTGAGGTTGGTATAATTCACCTATAATGGTCCTAAGTATTATCTAGAGTATAAGCTTTATAAACCTAGTGCTCAGTTCTTCCCAGAAAACTGTAGGTGGCTCTGAAAAGAGCCTTTGGATTGAGGAACTTGACCTGCATTAAACTAATCCAGACTTCTATTTGCCTTTAGCCTTGTGGTGGCTCTCGGTCTTCTTGGGCAGCAGCACGGCCTGGATGTTGGGCAGGACGCCGCCCTGCGCGATGGTGACTTTGCCCAGCAGCTTGTTGAGCTCCTCGTCGTTGCGGATGGCCAGCTGCAGGTGGCGCGGGATGATGCGCGTCTTCTTGTTGTCACGGGCTGCGTTGCCCGCCAGCTCCAGGATCTCGGCCGTCAGGTACTCCAGCACGGCCGCAAGGTACACCGGCGCACCGGCCCCGACCCGCTCGGCGTAGTTGCCCTTACGGAGCAGGCGGTGCACTCGGCCCACGGGAAACTGGAGCCCGGCCCGCGAGGAGCGAGTCTTAGCTTTGGCGCGAGCCTTGCCGCCTTGTTTGCCTCGCCCGGACATAACTCAGCACTAACCGACGCTCCCAAAGATAACTGACGCAAAAACTTTAAAACGCACCTTTTATAGCCCCTGCTGGGCGCGAAAAGGAAGCTATACGATTGGCTAACATTTTACTTTCATATAGGCCAATGGAAACGCCACTATGCAGGATGCCTACCTTGACTGGGCAAAAAAAAAAAAAAAAAAAAAAAAAATTGAGCTATGACGTCACTGGAGAAAAATCACCAATCACCAGCCACCTCTATCCCACCTCATTTGCATAAACCCTTGTTGTTAAAGAAGCGCCTTTTACTTTCCTGGTCCTTTGTTTCATTTCGATAGCAGTACTTCAGCATGCCTTAGCCTGCGGAAGTCTACTCCTGCCCCGAAGAAGGGCTCCAAGAAGGCGGTGACTGAGGCACAGAAGGATGGCAAGAAGCGCAAACGCAGCCGCAAGGACAGCTACTCCGTGTACGTGTACAAGGTGCTGAAGCAGGTCCATCCGGACAATGGCATCTCGTCCAAGGACATGGGCATCATGAATTCGTTCGTTAACGACATCTTCGAGCGCATCGCGGGCGAGGCGTCGCGCCTGGCGCATTGCGCTCGACCATTACATCCAGGGAGATCCAGACGGCCGTTCGCCTGCTGCCTGGAGAGCTGGCCAAGCACGCAGTGTCTGAGGGCACCAAGGCTGTCACCAAGTATACCAGCTCCAAGTAAATGTGTTTATAGGCGTTACCAAACCCAAAGGCTCTTTTCAGAGCTACTTAACACTTCTCAAGAAAGAGCTGGGGCGCCTTGTCTGTCATTTCCGTGCGGGGGGTGGGGGAAGGTGGCGGGGAGAGAGAAGGAGGAGGTGTCTTTGCTGGATTTGGGTAAAATTTGAAGAGGTGACGTTTAACCCAAATTTGGTGTTAATCTGAAAAATGTTCAGACAAGGAAGTGCATTTTGGCGAGCACTTCTGGTGTCAACACTATGTTCTTTGATTCATCTAGCCCGTCTCCCCAGGTTTTGACTGGACAGACAATACCTGAAAACCTTGAGAACAACAATGACAACGCCAGGGAAATCCAGGAGGTCACTGGACTGGTTCCCTTTAGATACTAGTTTAATTTCACAGTTAGGAAGCCCCAGGTTAAAATGTTTGCAGTTTAGCACATTCTATAAGTGCGCCTGGGAGCCTGTAAGCATTGTGAATGGAAGCCATTTTTACGTGTACAGGAACTCCAGACCCATTCACTGCATAGCCCTTTTTCTCGTATCACTTTGCAGCAGACCACGATGACGTACACTAGTGCAGGAACTAAGGAACAAGACTTCAGCTACAATACGTGATCTGAACAGATAACCCCTTAAAAGAAAAGATAGGTACCCCTGAAAAGAGCTTTTACAATTGAAAACAGCAATACAAGATACAATGCAATCAGCCGCCAAAGCCATAGTGGGTGTGTCCCTGGAGCTTGAGAGAACAAAGTGTACAGCGGTGACCGTCTTGCGCTTGGCACGCTGGGTGTAGGTTATGGCGTCATGGTCACATTTCATAGTAAGACCTTCAGCACCCCGCGGGTCTCTGTAGACGAGACCGGAGATGCACTTGACTCCACCGCGGCAGGCCAGGCGCCGGATGGCGGGCCTGGTGATACCCTGGATGTTGGCACACAGGACCTTACCGTGGCTCTTAGCAGCACCATTAACCCTAGCCCCTCCCCGCCTTGCCGTGGCCTTGCCATGTTGAAAGTACAGATAAATCGAAACTCTAAAGACAACCGTGGAAAAAAGGTGTACTCAAGGCGGGGGGCGGGGTGGGGGGGGCAGCCGTTTATTTGAATTCTTCGGACCAAATTAAAAACTAGAGAAACTCGAGAGGGAAAGACTCACATTTCTCGTTCCGCCCCCTTCCTTGTTCTAAACAAAGGCGGAACTCCCGAAGTAGCTGAGTTCATCTTGGATAAGGTGAGGCCTAAGGTGCGGTGCCCTTGGAGGGAAGAAAAGGTGCTGTGGACTCAGAGATGTATTTTAGGCACGAAAAAGAGATTAACCAGAGAATGCGGAATGTGCTGGATGGCCTAGGGGCAGGGATGGATGGAGGCTCTTTTTAATTGTGCCCGTTTTAAGCACTTTGAATTTTGAATCATATGTACACATTGCCCATAAATAAACAAAACACAGGTAAGATAATAAATGTTTCAGTAGAGATGTGCATGGAAAGCCCAAGGAGCACAGAATAAATAATATTACCAATAAAGGAGGGTGGTGTACAAAACAGCATTCTGGGTACTTGAAGTAAGAAAGTGGATATCACATTCAAGGCATTGGAAATGGTTAGTGGGACTAAAGTCTACAGGACTGGGCTTCTCAAAACGATGACAGGATTTCAGTATAAAACCATTAGGTATAAACCATGAAATAAGATTCTGAATTATTCACGATTCAAGATGCCAATTTAGTGTTGTGTGGTTATTTAAATGAAGCAGACTCTCACGTTACTTGTTAAATTAATCTAGCAGTCATAGGAGTTTCTTTGTTCCCCTGAGCATGAAGGAGAAAAAGAAAGTACCATTGGTCCGTTTTGGAACTAGTAGTCCTCTTTTTAACCACCTAAAAAGAGATGTCAAATACAACATTGTTACCTTTGCAGCCAGCCAGGGGATCAGAATTGCAAACTGCATAGATCTATATCTAAGGAATATGCAACAATGTCTAATGTTTGGACTTCCTAGGAGATCTCTTACAAATCAAATGAGACTCCCACATTTTTATTAACTGAGAACAGACAACTCGGTGGTAGTTTTGAATACCGGCAGAGAATTCCATATTGGACAGGAGAAAGAGAATCTGACAACTCTTTAGATCAAATTCTTTTGACTACTTTTATGAAGGAGGATTGGAACTGTAATTTCAGGGTAGAGGAACATCTTACTTTTTTGAGAATCATTAATTATAGACTTTCATTTTTAAGGTTAGGTTCTTAAATTTAAGTAGTTAATATTATAAGAAAAAGCAGGCCTGAGTTCATATTTTACATGAAAAACAGAAAAAAGACTGCAGAGGATTTTATCCTTCAAAAGGGCTTTATCTTCCACCATCCAGGAAGTCCTCTCTACTGTACAGATTGGCTTATTGTCAATAATGAGGGTATTCTTTTTGTTTTTTTCATATGTTTAGTAGGTACATTCCTCACCTTCGTTCATGCAGGTTTTTTAATAAATTTGTTTTCTATAACCTCATATTCTTCTATGAGAACCTACTATTTAGTCTGTCTCAGCAGGTTTATAAGACAGAAGTTGTAACAGAGATGCGAGAATCCATAGAGCGTAAGGAGGGCCTGCTTCCCTTTCCAGTGTTTCTATGAGCTTTAGTTGTTATAAACTGGAAGTAACAATGGAATCCTTCAAGCTGGGACTTTATTAGGATTCTTACATCTGAGGAATATATTCACGATAACAAAACTCACAAGAGATGCTCATCAAACTAGAATTCACTATATTAGTTGTAATGAGAAGTATGCCTGGCCTTACTGACCAATTTATTGGTGACAAATTGCTTTAGTAAGTCAAGAAAGTAAATGAAGTAACCTGATTCCTAAGGAACATTTTCATAAATCTTTAACAGTACTATAACTTCTCTCTCTTTATCCTTGGTATAATTGTATCTTAAACAGTCACACTTGCAATCTAGCATGAATTAATTGTCTCCCTGGAGGATTTTGAGGTAGAGGTCACCAACAATCCTCACACCTCACCTTTCCTTTGCTCGGATTCTAGCATTCCATCTCAACTCCCGTGCACATATCTGTCATTAAATTGTTGGAATTTCACTTTTATATCATTTTACGTTTGCATGATTTCTTAATATCTGAGAAACATTAGAGATTTGGAAGTGCTTTCAAAGAACCTCATCCATCTATTCCTGCTCCTGTTACGACCAGGTTCTATTTCTGTACCCTTTCTTCAACTTCTGGGAAAGAACCCCACGTAAGGTTTATAAAACTGAATTCCCAGATGAGAGCCCCCAAAGATGCACTTACATATGGGAGAGGTTAGCACCCTTCAGGCTCTCAAATGTGTTGATTTAGAACCTCAATATCTGTGTGTACAAAAAAAGACTACAGACTTAGAATTTTAAAACAAAACTTTGTCATTTGTAAAACTGTGCTGCAGGAAGAAAGGGAAAGGGGTGAGAAGGAGACCAGCAAGCTTAACTAAGCAGAGGTCCAACCAACCTCTCATTTAGTGGCCCCCAGGTTTTCCTCTCCCTCTCCATGCAATGAAGGTAGGAGTTAGAACTCTTAGATACCAAGACCATGGTTCCTCGGCAAAACAAAACAAAATACCAGAAAATGGATGACCTGAGGTCACCGAGGGGTGACTTCACTACCACAAAGAGGCAAATGCCATTCTGGTCACTGTGCAGATCACAGACAAGTCAGTGAAACTCGTACCAGTTTCCTTATCCGCAAAACAGGGGTAGAAAGCCAGCCTGGTTTCATCAAAAAGTTGTTTGGATCGAATAAAACAATATATGTATCAGGGAAATAATTAAGTATCATACAATAAGGGAAGAAGAATTATATAGAAAGTATTGCCAATTCCAGTTATAAATCAGGCATATCATTGTAGAGCCAATGATTTTATGTGATCCAATCAGCCAGCAAAAGGGAAATTAATTTATTTCATCATCAAGTATTTGTTAAGCACCTATGATTATGTGAAAAGCACTATGCTAGTATGGAGGATACACAGTGAAAAAAAGCCTGTGAAAGTTTCTTGGGAAAAAAAAACCTGTGAAAGGGAAAAAAAAAAGCCTGTGAAAGTTCCTGCTCATGTGACACTTTGAGGGAAGGGGTAAGCTAGGCAATAAAAAAATAAATTAATAAAATTTTTAATATATCAGCTCCTTAGTAAGTGATTTGGATAAAAATAAAGCAGGAAAGGGGATAGGAAGTTGGGGATCTCAATTTTAAGTAGGGTATGCAGACAAGGCGTTGTGGAGGAGTCACTGGCATAAAGTGCTGAGTCACTACCTGGGGAAATCTGTTCCAGGCAAAAGGAACAAGTAACCAAGTCAGGTACTTAGTGTGTTCTGGGAACTGCAAGAGGCCGTTGTGGCTGGGGAAAGGGAGCTATGGGGTGAGCAGTTTTGAGCTTCTCGTGTCTTTTTCTCTTAGTCCAACTTAATTTCTGCACAGAGCCTTGGCAGCCTGCATGTTTTCTAAATAGCTGCTGAAAAAAATGCCCTGCAAAGCAAGACGAGATGGCGCCACCTCTGCAAGGCTCTAGATCCAGGAAAGCAAACAGTATTATTGCAAAACCATCCCGAAAGAGGTGAATTCCAACAAACGAGTCTTGTTCTCAGCCATACCCCAGCACCAAGTGCAGAGCCTGGAATGTACACTCAATGAATGACACCCCAACCAATGTTTTTTTTACAGCTTAATATAATAACCGTACATAGCACTTAGATGGTGTCTTTAGGGGAGTTTTCTTATCTCTAATCATCCCACTCTCACAAAACCCCACGCAAGCCCAACAATTTTGTAAACAATCATCATTTTTGAAAACATATGACAAACTTAAATAGCCCCATAAGAAGACACTGACGTTCACTAAAGCATTACTTATAGTGGCAAAAAATTGGGGACAGTCCTACTGGGTAAAACTAAGGGAGTAGATCAGGAAAATTCCTGTTTCTAGAGTTGTTCAGGTTACTGTTACTGCATAATAAGCAGCCCAAGCTCGGTGGAACAAAACATTTTATTATGTTCATGGATTCTGTGATCAGGAATTAGGGCAGAGCACAGCAGGAATGGCTGTCTGCTCCAAGATGTCTGGGGCCCCAGGTAGAGGGTCACTGACTTGTGATTCTTGGGACAGCCGCTGAGGGCTGGAATCGTCTGGAAGCATCTTCACCCACATATCTGGCAACTGACACTGGCTGTGGGCTGGGACTGTCTGCCAGAGCACTTTTATGTGGTCTGGCTTCGTAACTGTGTGGTGGCCCAGAATGTTCAGACTTCTCATATATTCCAAAAGTGAGTCTCCCAGGACACTTAACCAGAAGCTGTGACTTCCCATCTCAGGATAAAAGTCAAAATCCTAACCAGGTCCCACACAGCATTGCCAGTTGTATATAAGATGATTAAGTGGGAGGTACAAAGGTGGAAGCAGGGATTTCACCCTTAGAAAAAGGTCCCTGAAAACCCAGATGAAAATGTCGTTTTACAAAAGTTGTGCAGTCCTAACGATAATTCTTGGGTATAGGACTGTCCTGAGCACAGCTGGACTTCCAGCATCTCTGGCCCTGTTCTGTCAACGCCAGTTGTGCCCTGAGCCATTGAGACAACCAAAACACCCACACGTTTTCAAAATGCCCCTCCAGGGGGCGGTACAGTTTTGTTGGTGGGGTGGGGGGAACATGTTGTTTAAAATTTACTAGTTGGGATCCGGTGCCTAAAAGATGGATATTTGTCACAAGAGATACCTTTCCAAAATTATTCCTTGTCGGCCCCATGGTGTAATGGTTAGCACTCTGGACTTTGAATCCAGCGATCCGAGTTCAAATCTCGGTGGGACCTTGCTGAATGTTCTCATTTTCATTTTTATTTCTGCAATCTCGTCCCTTAAAACCAGCATTTCCCCCTGTAATCCAGCCCACCACACGTCAGTCATAATGAGCAATAGTATCTTGGTCAAGCTTCGGAAATCGGAGCCCACCGGCTGCTGGAGCGAAGCTATATGCAGAAACCAGCGCCGCGGGGAGCAGCCGCCAACCCTGTTACCTGTGCCCAGGTCCGGGAGCGGAGGGGCTGTCTCTCGACTGTCTCCCCTCGCTTTATTCCTAGAAAAGAATCTATGTACGCATGCAAACGGACTTTCTGTTTTTAAAAGAATGGCCACATTACCCAAAAACTGGAAAAGGAAGTCTAAACTGAGACGTGATAAATATCTGATTAGAAGCTGCTTTCCCTCGCAAGGGCTTTGCTCTTCACTGAGCTTTCTCAGAGGGTGGCATCCGAGCCCACACAGGCAGAGCACGATGGATTAGCAGTCCCGGGCCTTAACCACTTTCAGGCCACCTCGTCCCATCTTAGCTGCAAATTCCTTAGATTCTTTCTTAGACTTATGTTAGTAATACTTCTGCACTTCGATTACGTTGATCCGTGTGCTACAGTTCTTCAAACTGCAGGTAGCAACCCATGAGTGAGCAGCCCTTGTTGTCACCTTCGAGAATCCTAAGACAGGACAAGTTCTTTTCACTTTGCTCGGGCAGCTTTCCACATTTTAATGACTGCTGCCCTAACCTGCCCACATCTCCAACCTCATTTGTCACCGTTCCTGTCACACACTTACCTCCAAATTAGCTTCTAGTCACAAGCCACGATAAAATTATTTCTATTCTTCCTTTTTTTTTTCCTCTCCACATTTTCTACCAGCAAAAGTTTTTTGCCCTCCCATTTCCCCTCATGTTATGAGGTCTGATTCTCTACTCATTCCTCAAATATTAACTTAGCCCTTTCAGTCCTTCTTACTGAGGACTTCATTGACTCCCTTCCTCTAGGCTTTCGTGCCCCATCTGTTTCCTCAGCACCGGAATGTCCCCTTCTCCTACCACCTCAGGTTTTTAATTGCTTGTTTGATAAGCCCTCCCTCTTGCTCTAGACAGCAAGGTCTCCTAGGGGAGAGACCAGTACTGTGGCCTTGTTCACCTTTCAGTTCTCAGTCAGAGTCCCTGTTTACTGTTAGGAGTTCAAAAATACTTGCTGAGTGCAGGGAGTTCCCTGGTTCCTAGTGGTTAGGATTCCGGGCTTTCCCTGTTTGGGGAACTGAGATCCCACAAGATGCATGGCCAACAAAACAACAAACAAGTTGCTGAGTGCATAAAGTTTTCACCTAATCTGGTTTGATCATCCCAGAACCCAGGACAGTTCATGTCCACGCTTGGTTCCAAATCTGTCTGCTCCACTTCTTCCCAGATTTCTTTTCACTCTTTTCCTTCAATGATCCCAAGTCTACAGTGACTCTAAGAACAAGTCTTTGCCCAAGACTGGAGCAGAAGCCTCCCTGAAGGTGAATGTCAACCACGACTCTATCTTAATGAGACCACAGCGGTAGCTAAAGTTAGGTGGGGGGATGTGTAATTGGAGCACTGAATTTTGCACTTTTGAATGAGAGTTTGAAAAGAAAGTCTCCTTTGACTACATTCTTGCCCTGTCTTCCTGAAGTCTGTATGTGCCTAGTTTCGGTTACCGATTGGTTGTAGGGAAGCCAGTGCCTGCCATGGGCTTAGCCTCTGGAAAGCACTAATTACACATTTGTCCTTCAGCTGAAGATTTTTGAGCGCTGCACAGAAAGCTAGGATTTAGGCTGAAGGTTTTCTTTTTCCCTTTCTGAGGGTGCAGGAAAGAGACAGACCTTAACCTCTGAACGCTGCACTTATTTGTCCCCTACTCAGAAGGGTTTCATTTGCTGCTCTCATCACAGTTTGCCTGGGGGCAAGAGTCTGGGAAAGCTGTAGGATGTGGCCCTGGAGAAGTACAGATGCTTTTCTCTGCTAGACGGGGAGCCACTGCTGCACAAGTCACAGGCACCTTCCTGCACGTGGTGCACTTTTGTTAACATATCGGGAACCGCGCAGGGTCAAGGCCATTGGGACTATTCTTCCCTGTGGCGTTGGAAAATGTAATTGAACTGGTGTATTCGTCGCTGACCGGTTATGCCGAGGGAAGAGGAATCTACCTGGCTTTCCCCGCACAGGTGTAAAAGCATCTCCTTTGTAACGACATTTTTCTTGAATCTGCCAGGTTTCGACAGTTTAGAATCTCCAGTGGAGGATGTTTACCCTCTCTCCTGAGGGTTTCCTACCCACTCTATGCAAAAAATGAACGGTCCTTGGCCATTCTCCACCTGTTCTAAGCTTGAGGAAAACTCCCAACCCAGCTTTCCAGAAAAGAACCAATTTAAGATTTTTCCAGTAAAAGCCACCCTGGAAAAATCCTTCTGCAAGGGAATCCTGCAAGAAGCCTGGTGTTTACAGGGATACTTATAGGGTTGTGGAGTTTTTTGTTGGTTTGTTTGGGGGTATTTGGTGGGGTTTTGTTTGGGGCGGGGAGGGAGGGCTTGCGCTTTATAGTCTGTGTCCACAAGAGGGCGAGCCGTCCTCGAAGCCCGCCTCCAGCGTTATCTTCGCTTAAAATCTGAAATCCTGGAAAAATACTTGGAGCAAAACTGGACTCCCCTATACCACTAAAGAATTTGCTAGGCACTCACTCCTAAACTTGCGCAGGATATCGTCGCGCTCTGAGCCAGCGAAAAGCCAGCGCAAGGAGTTTGTGAAGATACTGGATTAGGATGCGACTCAGAACATTCACCAAGACCCATCACAGAAACTGATTTGTCTTGTGGGTTTTCACGAAGTGTGGGCGCCTATGTGTGTGCGAGAAATAGATGTGACAGGCGGGGCGGGAATTTTCTTTGTGTCCTTTTGGGAGTCTCCTCTGCTCATATTTCCCGTTGGTGAAAGGGGAGCAGGAGGGCCGTGGGGCTGGACTCGGTCCTAGGAAAACTCCCGAGCGCTTCTCCTTCCTGCTTCCCCCCCACCGCCCCCCAACGCTGAGTTGTGTTCCCGGGACTGCAGGGATCCTTCCTCCAGCCGCGTCTTCCAAGCATGCTTATTTCAGTTTTTTCTTAAACACCAATATCTCCTCTGCTACTTTGGTAAATCTTTCCATAACGCGTCCGTAAAAGAGAAAGATTATCACCCTAGAAAAAGGCGAATTTTCGTGAAAGCAACAGGATCCAATAAAGTAGGGTGAAAGACACCAGGTCTCTGCCTCAGTTTTTTCACCTGTAAAACAGCGATAATGCCTCCCATCTCACAGGGCGATTGTGAGCCTTGGGTGAAGTAATAGTACAGAACACTTGTCACAAAACCGAGCACTCTGTGGGATGGATGCAGGCATGTGACAGGTAAGCGTCCATGACTTAATCCTAGAGGAAGAAAAGCAAAATGTGCTTATACCTTTCAGATAACCAGATAAAGGGACTTAGGGAGGAAGAACTATATCATCAAAGAATTTAGCAAACACTAAGCGAGGACAGAGCCCCATGGTGTAATGGTTAGCACTCTGGACTCTGAATCCAGCTGATCCGAGTTCAAATCTCGGTGTGGACCTGAGGTTTACCTGGTTATCCATCTCCTCTCTGCAAATTTCTGATAATTCTGCTACTTCTACGGAAGCTTTCCCATTCCAGCTCCTAGAAATTTTCATCCGCAGACACATGAGCTAACTTGGGGGAAAAAGTCCTGTCCCTTTCATTAGGTTCAAATACAATTTTACTCTTCATATACTAAATACTTCTCAAAAATACTTTGAGATACTTTTTATTGATCACGTTACTATTAAACTTGAAAACAACTCAAACTGGGGGGGGGGGAGATTCTTAAAATACGAAGACACTCATTGGAAATAACTAAATATCATATCTCATTTTTAATATATTTTTCTGTTTCGGAGTAGTATAATAATCAGTCACAGCCTTTAAGCATAAAAAATGCAATATATGGGGATAAAATTCCATGACAGCTATAGAACAGAAATGCCTTTGAAAGAGAAAAATAACTCATGAACATTTTTTGACTGTTAAATAAAAGTATACCAAGTACATTTTTAAAGGATGCTAGGGTATATCAAATTGCTCTTAGGTTCCAATGGAAAAAAATCAATGATGGATTGGACTCTTTTAATGTTCAAATCTTACCATATACTGGCAATTACATTCTTTAGAATGATTTAAATTTATTAAGAAACATTTTAGAAGACCACTGGAAAGCAGTGTGTAAGAGCATCAAAATATTTGGCAATTCATAGACTAAGGAATTAAGATAGCATGAAGACACTGTCCTTGGTTAAAACAATGAAGTGATAGACCAAAGCAGCCCCCTCACTATCATCTCATTCTCAGACTCATTCATTTCCAATTTTCAGGTGGATTTTTTCTTCTATGAATTTCTCATTTGTGTACATCTGACTTAAGATAGCTTATTATGATTTTGTAGGCTTTCATCGAAGCATATTTTTATTAAGCCTTTGTTGCTCAAACTTTTCTTATGCAATAGTTTCCAAGTAAATATTTTTCTTCTGAGTTCTCTAATTATTTGCAACTACATGTTTTATTATTTTGTATTTAAGTCACTAATCTATCTGGAACTTGATTTATTACTGGCTGAGAGGTAAATGTCCATCTTTGTTTTCTCCAATAGGCAAAGTTAGTTATAGCATCACAATTTATTTTAAAATCAATTTTGCCTACCTACTGAATTGAAATATCAACTGTGTCATTTATTAATTTCTACATATCCTTGTATCCATTTTTAAATTTATCTATTTCCCTCTATGTATATACTTATGACAGTGCTAAGATTTCTGATTAGATTTTCTTTTAATACATTTTACTGCCCATAGAGCATTCTTCCCCTAGGCTATTTGACATTTTCAGCTGCAGGGGAATAAGAAGATAAAGAAGGGGAGGTTGGAGATTTAAATAATGTTTCAGTTTGTCATTTCAAGCTCCTGGTAAAGAATTGAGAACAAATTGAGATGAGCTGACATATGAACCAGTTAGCCTGGGGTAGAGCACAGCAGAGTAGATCAAAAACAGCCATGTTACAATAGAATGTATTTTTGTGGGGTAGGGGAATGAAAATACGAGTTCAAATACAAAAGAGAAGATGTAAAATTTCAAATGTTAGAGAAAGCTTATTTTTTTAAATAGATGATAGTCCATTTAAAAAATAATCACTATGGTATTTAGATTCATTTAGAAGAGTGATGGAACACATTTTGAAATGGCACAATTTACAATGTACTGGATATCAGATTCTTTACAACTGTTTGAACTTATGTGAAATTTTTAGATGTTGATCTAAAATTGTGCAGGGGGGTACATAATTTTTCAGAGGAGCATGCTTTCAAATTTTGAAGACTACTACTTTAGAGCAGGAGTTCTTAACATGTGTAACATAGTGGCTACAAACACAGACTTAGGAGTCAGTCTTGCTGGTTGTGTGACATTGGGCAAGTGACTTAAATTCAGCTCAGTCTACTTATCTGTAAAATGGGGACAACAACAATACCCTATCTACAGAGATAAAGTTGTCAAACTTCAGCATACATCAGAATCGCCTGGAGGGTTTGTTAAAACAGACTGCTGGGCCCCACTCCCAGAGATTCTGCTTCAGGAGGTCTGGGGTCAGGCCCCCAAATCTGCATTTCTAACAAGTTTCCAGGTGATGCTAATGCTACTGGCTCAGGGACCACACTTTGAGAACCTTTGGTCTATCTCATAAAGTCATTCATTGTGAGGATTAAAAACGTTAGTACATAAACATTCTTAGAACTCCACTGGCCCACAACAGGTGCTAATACATATTAGCCTATCAGTTAGGATTGGATTCACTGCAAAAGAAAATTCTACTCCAGTGGGTTAAACAGAAAGGAGTTAGTATATGTCATTTAGCAAGAGGTCCTGAGGTCAATCGTCCAGGGCTGGCACCACTGTTCAAGAATGTCATGAAGTTCTGAGGCTCCCTCTGTCTTCTTTGCTCAATTGTCTTTGTTCCGTGGCTTTTATCATCACAGACTTATAATAGTTGCTGTTCCTCCAGGAATCTTGTCTGAATTCCAGACAGGGAGAGAGAAGAGCAAAGGATATAGGGTAAAGAGTTGACGGAGCATGCCAGCCAAGTCACAGCCCCTCCCTTTATATTTTATTTTTTTAGAGAAGTCACTCGCATTTTAAAAATGTTTCCAGAAGTCCCCCACGAGCGACTTTCACTTGAATCTCAGTGGTCAGACCCAGCTCACATCCCACCCCAACTACAAGAGAGAAGAAAGGGAAGGATTTTGGCTTTCTAGCTACCATGGTGGAGGAAATCAAAGGAGAAAGGAGTTTAAGATAAATAATATACAGCATCTGCCTAAAGGGTATCCATGAACACACAGAAACTCATGCAAAATATCAAATGTATGTGTATTTTTTTGAGGAGTCAGTCCACAGCTTTCATTAGATACTTAAAGATCAAAAAAATATGGCTCTCAAGCCCACATTTCTTGACTCAAGCATCCAAATATTTTAACAAAAAGGATGTCTACTCCTCTGCATGCTCCATCTCAGCCATCACATGAAATCAAAAAACCTGAGAGCATGGAAGCCTCTTAATGCTCTCTCTCTTCCTTTTTTAAAAGATTCTACTGAACTTGTAAATGCCGCTTATGTTATTTAAATACCTGTTTATAAGTAGTCCTACAGGGTAGTTCTTGCGGTGTGCCTGTGTTTTAATGTGACTTCCCAAATATATCATATACTTCTTTAAAAAAGGCTTCTTCGTGTATTTTCTTCCTGTTTCATTTATATAAAGTTGCAGAACAAGGAGCATTAACTTAAGAATTAAGTTCTTCTGTCCTGAATTTCAGGCTGGCATTAATAACTGGAGATTTAGGTTCCCTGACAGAAGAAACTGGATTACTATTTAAAGAAGACAGGCAGGACTGGATTTATTTCTTTTCTAACTGTTTAAAACACTGAAGTCTGCACTTTGGGCACCTCTGCTTTAACTATCAAAACAGAGCAGCAGTTGACAAACTTATTTGGGGTTGCCATAAAACCATGTTAAATGTTATTATGAATGGTTTCCTTAAGGAATATGGATTCCTGGTGTCAAATGACATGTGAACTCTGGTCGGATATTTATTAGGTATTATGGGTTGAGTTGTATTACCCCCAAATTCAAACATTTAGGTTCTATCCCTCAGTACCTCAGAATGTGACCCTTATTTGGAGACAGGGTCTTTAAAAAAATAAAATGAGGAAAAGGTAAAGTGAGGTCATTAGGGTGGGCCCTAATCTAATATGACTGGTGTCTTTATAAAAAGAGGAAAGATGAACACAGTGACACACACAGAGGGAAGACAATGTGAAGAGACATAGAGAAAGGATGGCCATCTACAAGCGTAGAAAGGCCTGAAACAGATCTTTCCCTCACTGCCCTTCAGAGGGAATCAACCCTGTTGACACTATGATTTTGGACTTCCAGACTCCAGAATTGTGAGACAATATATTTCTGTTGGTTAAGTCATCCAGGTGTGGTACTTTGTTACCACAGCCCTAGCAGACTAGTACAGCAAGGATTCTCTGATGTTGTACAAAAGTTTTCTCTTATTCCTCACATTCAAAGACCACTTCCTTCTTTCTCCATGCAAGGACACGATTATACAAAGGCTGAGCTGTGGCCGAAAATTTGCCCATGCTTTTCATACTTACAAACACTTTCCTAAATATATGGCCCCTCTGATGTCAGAAAGAATGTCCCAAGTTTTAGCTTAACACAGAGTGTGAGCAAAAGTGTTGTGGGCAACTTTCATTCTGTCATGTTGCTTAAAAGGAAGTTGCTTGGTCACAATATTTTCCTTCCCTTTCCTATAGGCTGTGATTTGGTTTTGCCCATGTGGACAAGGATAGTGCTCTGGAGATCGCAGAGCAGCAAGAAAAGCACAGGCCACTGGAGAACTTTTTGGAGAAGAGCTTCCAGAAATTTCTGACTTGACTTTCAGCAGGACATTCACATGATAAATAAATTTCCTATCCTACTTAAACCACTGTTACTTGTTCTTTGGGGTTCTAATCATATAAACAACCTAACAAATACATGAAAAAAAAAAAGAGAATAAAGGGCTGTTAACTGAGGAGGTGGCTAAAGTTTATACACACTTCCCTAGATTATTTCAAAAGTCTGTTAACTGATTTTACTGCTTGGGGTCTTGTGCCTGTCCAACACATTCTCCACATTCTGACTATAAAGTAATCTTTCTAAGATATAAATCTGGTTATGCTACTTCTCATTTAAAACCACTGCCTAGAGTTGTACTGTCCAATATGGTGATCACTAGCCATATGGAGCTAATAAAATTAATAAACATTCAATAAAATAAATTCAATAGTACTAGCCACATTTCAAGCGTCCAATAGCCACAGGTAGCCAGTGACTACCATGGTGGACAACACCGATGCAGGACATTTCCACCATTATGCAAAGTTCTACTGGACAGCACTGGGCTACAAGATGCATGTCTAAGTCTCCTACATGATCTATAAAACTCTTTCTCTCCAGACTTACCTGCTGTTGCTATACACGTTACCAGAGGTCAGCAGGCTGTTTCTCAGATCTGCACTGTTTACCATCCTGCTGCCTGGGAATTCTGTCTTCACCTTGCCCATCTGGAAAACAAGAATTCATTTTTTAAGTGTTACCTTCTCTACACACATATAGTAAAAAAAAAAAAAAAAAAGCCAGAAGAATTGAACATGATTCAAGACTTATTTCTGATCTCTTTTATCTACCATCCCTGCAAAGAACAGCAGATGAAGGAGGTTCTTCAATTAAAAATAAAAAAATCACAACAAAAAAAACCCAACTTGATTAGAAAATGGAAAAAGAACTTGAACATTTCACCAAGGAAGATATACAAATGGCCAATAAGCACAGGAAAAGATGCTTAACATCGCTAATCATTAGGCATATGCAAAGCAAACCCACAATGATACTACCACCTCACACCCATGAGGATGGCTACTATCAAAAAATTCAGAAAATAACAAGTGTTGGCAAGGAGGAGAAGAAATTGGAATCCTTGCATACTGTTGGTGGAATTGTAAAATGGAGCAGCCGCTATGGAATACAGTATGAAGGTTTCTCAAAAAATTAAAAATAGAATTATATGATCTAGCCATTCCACTTGGGGGTACATACCCCAAAGAATTGAAAGCAGGGTCTCGTAGAAATATTTGTACACCCATGTGCAATAGCAGCATTATTCACAATCCAAAAGGTGGAAGCAATCCAAGTGCCCACCAATGAATAAATGGATATACAAAATGTGGTACATACATACAATAGAATAATATTCAGCCTTAAAAAGAAAAGAAATTCTGACACATGCCACCACAAGGATGAAACCTGAGGGCAAATACATCCTCAACCATATCTTCAAACATCCCTGATTCTTATACTAAACAATGATCTTGCTTTTCTTTCTTTTTGTTGAAGAAATATCTGCTTAAACATAGAAAAATATTGCTGAGTGCCTCAGATTAGACAGCATAAAGTGAGAACTGTCTTCTTCTACTCTGTATTATCCAAGTGTTGGACCCTGCTGATAAACTTCATTCGGAGAACCTCTACACACAAATTAAGTGCTAGTTAGGCCCCAATGCTTCGACTAGACAGTGTCAGAAGAATGGTTTCCGCCCAGAAGAGTAAAGAGTGAGATGCACTTCTTGGACCTGACAGCACCTCAGTGGTTATTATCACCCGCTGCACACTAGCACTACCTAGGAAATTTAAAAGCTCTCTAGGTGGTTCTAAAGTGAAGGCAGGCTGGCTGTGGAGACGTACTGTCTGATGACGAACACCCCCCCCCCCTTTACCATTACACAGCTCATATTTACTTGATTCCCAGAATCATCAAACTGCACTCAACACAGTCGCAACATTTCTGCCTTGCGGGTAACAGTTTTCCACCAAGTATTATTACCCAGAGCATGTGCACTCTCCAGCACCTGCCGCTCAAGAGCCTGAATGCCTCCCTGCATGCGTCCGCCCCTCATAACCACACCCATAAATAGTGACTCGTTACCTATTACCATCCGCTAGGCCAGGCCGCTTCCAGATGGACCGTATTGATGGCGAGTGTGCAGGCCTGTACCATCTGCTCTCCGGCCAGAGGCGTCTCTGCAGAGTCGTCGACTCCGTTCCGCTCCCAAATCCGCGGAGGAGGCTGTGTTGGGGTCCGGAGGCGAAGCGCCGGAGCTTACTTGCCTTCATCCCCCGCCCGCCCCGACACCTCCTGATTTTTGCAATCTGCTGCTTCTGAGCAAGAATGTGCGCCATGGGGGCCAACTTTAGTCCCAGACTTAGGCCTCTCGATATTTGCCCAAGTCCCACCTTTGTCAGGTTGGAGGCTCCGGAGCCTAGCCCTTCTCGAGCCTCCTGGAAGAACCAGGCGGTGCTGCCTGGGCACGAGATTCAGGGTGTTTGTTCCAGAGTCCGCGGAGGTCTACTGTCCGGAACACAAAACGGCGAACTCTTACGCCCTGGGGTTGAATAAAGGATGGTTTACCTCCACTGACGTCATTTCCAGGTCCGCTCTAGGAACCTGGGAGGTTTCTGCGTCTCTGTGGTTATTTCTAGCTGTTAAAGCTTCACGTGCCTTTAACTCGGTCCTAGGCCCTGCCTTCTAAATGTGCTGGGAGGGTTTGACAGAGAAATAATTTGGGAAAAACTTCAAAAGGATATATGCAAAGATAGAATAGTACAATGAATTCGATATTCATATCTCACACCTTCAACAATGATCAACTCACGGCAATCTTATTAACATATAACCCAACCCTCATTCCTCCAGACACATTGTTTGAGGTAAATCTCAGACACGTGTCATTGGTAAATTTAACACAGCCTAGACTAAGATGAAACGAGTTAGACACTTGCCTCGGGCACAAAATTTAAGAGGCTGCCAAAAAGCTTAGCAATAGACACAAATAATATTTTAAAGCAATATTTTTAAAATGAAAATTAATGCAAAAAATCTGTAATGAGTACAGTATGTTAAATAGAAAATCAGTATTACTGATTTTTCCTTCTGCTTAGCTCCTATATGACTGACACAATACTGAAACTAAAGTATCTCTAAAAGATAAGGATGCTTTTGAAAAACATAATCACAATATCCTTATCACATCTAAAAATAATAACAAAAATAAGATCAAGTGTCGAATCATTGTTCAAATTTCACCAGTTTTATATATTTTGTAAATATATTCTATAATATATATTATAAAAATCATACATATATACAAGATATATATATCATATCTATGTGTTTTACAAACAATTCATTGGACATATATGTCTCAAGTTTTTTGAAACTATAGTTTCTCTCTTTCTCCTTTTCATGTATTTGTAGAAGAAACCTGAGATTTTGTTTCCCAGGGACTTTTAAGAATGCACACATCAGAAAACTCAAGTCACTCACTCCAGTGTAGGGGAGGGAAAATAATCTTTCCCTCTACCCTTCGAAATTCTCAGCTAGGTCCCCTGTAACAAAAGACAGATTAAGAGGAGAAAAATATACAAATGTATTTAAGTTTTTGCGATATGGGAGCCCTCATAAGGAAATGAAGACCCAAAGAAGCAGTTAAGAGTTGATGCATATATACTGAATCAGAAAAAGAGTAGTAACATTATGAAACATGACAAGGCAAAGGGGCTTGAGCTAGGATAGTTAATTGGGTGAACTGACTAGGGAGATAAGGGTTAATTTGTAAAGATTTCCCTCAGCCTAAGCTTTCCACCCTTAATAATAGGAATGTTACTTTTCTCAGAATATAAGGAAGACATCTTTCACATGGAAATTTTATCTCCTACTTTAAAGAAAAGGAAGGAAAATTAGAGTGTTCTTCTTATAGCTGCTATTTTTCAACTGCCTTTAGCTCAAAATAATCCTTATGACAAAATGGCATATTTGGGGCCAACATACTCTTCCACCCTTCACCAGCTTCAGTCTATTTCCTAATGGCAAAGCCCACAGATCAGCAAACCTACCTCACAACAGCAGACTTTGCAGCTGGACCACCTGAAACTAGAGATTGTTCCAAGATTTATATGAGCAGGGAAAGCCAGAGTACTAGATCCTTTCCCTTACCAGCTTTCTTCAGCCACACTGGCCATCTGTCCCTACAGCATTGCAAGGTCACTTGGTTTTAGGGCCTTTGGAGTTGCTGTGCCTTCTCTTCCAGTGCTTTGCCTCAAATCATTCATGGCTGACTTTTTCCACATTCCCTTATCAGCTTGAAAGTGACCTCTGCAGAATGCCCTTCCCTGGCCACCCCATCAAAAATAGTTTTCCACCCAGTCTTCTCCATCATACCACCCTGTCTTATTTTCTCATAAGTATAATACACCTACCACTACTCAGAATTATCTTGATCCTTCATTTGTTTACTTGTTTGTCTCTCCCACTAGAATGAAAGTTCCATAAAAGCAAACTCTTTGCCTATTTTGTGCACAGATTGGAAACCTGTTGAGGTCACAGGTGAGTAACAAGGAGGGGCTTGAGGGAGAACTCTCTTAGCTAAAAGATATCTCTTAGATAAAAGATATCTCTTAGATATCTCTTAGATAAAAGTATCTAAGGTCCATATGTTACCAATTCCATAGACATGGATCATCTGAAGCATTATGTTATCATCAAAGGTTTGGCGACAAACTTCCAACAGGCCTGGTCTGGGAAAGCTGTCTTGGGAAAGCTGATACCTGAGTATGAAGTTTATGTGAATGAAAGAGTAGGACAGTAGGAAAGAGGTAGGAATGGGAAGGTATCTCAGATAGTGGTAATGGTGGGTAATGATACTAGGATGGAGTAGTGGGGCAAAAAGAAAATCAAGGAATGTGGACAAGCATAGAGATATAAAAAGAGAAACAAGGATCATAATCAGTGGAATGGGTAAAGAGAAAAGATTATCATGGCTCTGGGACAGCACAGGAACGAAAAGAGAGAAATCTGGTGTCTGTCAATCAGATAGATGAGTAAAACGATCAAGCTCCATGAAGGAGTAGGATTTGTAGGCTGATCTATGATGGGTAAGCCTCACTGTGCAAAAGCCAGCTAAAAAGTCAGAAGTCATTCACAGTGTTCCCAATGTCAAGGCCTTCTCTTATACTCCATCAATTGCCTAAACTCCTTTAAGTTTTACTTTACCTCAAATATGGACCACAGCTTTTTTAACTGGATTTTTTTGGCCTTTATTTCCCACCATTTATCTTTACCACAACTGCAGCAGACAATGTTGATAGCTAATCAGTGTTCTCAGTTTCAGAAAATAGAATCCACTCTAATTAAGTAAAATTAAAAGGGATTTCTTATGAGTTTACAGAGTTTCTTGGAGACCAGAATCAAGTGTGGATACTACACTTTCAGAAGCACCCAGCCATGAAAATGCCTCGGTAGAAATCTTACTGCTGCCACTTCTGGTTCCACAAAATCCTAGACAGTAGCTGCAGGTAAACTAAAATATCCCAACAACCACGCACGTGTGAAAGGATTTCAATCTAAAATTGAACCAGAGGATATGAAATAGAGAATCTCACACATGCACCCTCAGAAAAATGGAAGATAAGAACTGAGGGACTGATTTCCCCTAAATGCCTGATTTACAGAAGACAGAGACTTATCTCCTGATCCATGGATAGCCACTAATCTGGCTGGACTTCCCCCCCTTTACACTCCTTGCCCGTAAATACAGCCACCCCAAACCCATCCGTGGCTTGCTACCTGATGCATTTCTTGAATTGCAATTCCTCTGCTATTCCCAAATAAATTCAATTTCTGGTCCTTTTAACTTGCCTCAGTTTACCTCTTTATTTAGACTGACATATGCCAGAAGAGCTATCCAGGCTTTATCTCACAGTATTCATTTCTCCAAAGTCCCGCACGAGTACGTCTGCTCAGACAAAGCTACGTGACACAGGGAATCCTAGTGACAAGGAGGTCTGAGAAATGTAGCTTTTAGTGCTGCAGTCCCAGTGTATTGAAGGCACACTACAACGGGGTGGCAGAGGTGTAGAGGAAGCCAGTCTATACTACTGGTCACAGTTGCTACCTCGTATCCATTTCACCCTTTTTCCTTCTTAATATAATTCTGATTTTGTTCAGATATGCACTACTCATGCACATAAACTGGATAACTCAGGAGATTCTACCCCCATTTTAAGTTCCAGGGGCAATTCATGATTAGTCTATGATAAATATGTATGTCCTGAGCCTTTATAGGCGATTAATTTACAAATTTAGGTTTAAACCAGTGAGCAAAGGCGTTCCCTTGCTGGCTATTATCAGTTCAGAGGTAGGGAAGGGATCTAAATGGTCATAATCAAGCTTTCATGACTGTAAGAAGTTATGATTTCCTTTTGAATCATGAGCAAAGAAAACTGCCTGAGGTTGCCACGGGGGCATCAAAGGCATGGCCCGTATGGGGATCGAACCCACGACCTTGACGTTATTAGCACCACGCTCTAGCAAACTGAGCTAACAGGCCTGCATACCCATTGGGGCTCTTCGTTAATATTTTTAACAGCGTTGACTTCGTGGAATTTCTTTACCATTAACAGGAATTTCATCAGTCGTATCTCCACTGGGCCCACTTTTCGTTGAAAGAGAAAATAAAGAAGAAAGCTCTGTGTTGGTAAAGAATGAACCTTGTCTTTCAGGACATCCTTTCTTGGAACCAATGAAAATTCTTTTGTAACAAGTACAAAAACCACTTGTAATGAAAATGGCAAATTGAAACATTCTATTGTAAGGACTTTGATGTATTTGCATCTTTGAGACCACAGTAAAGGATAAGAGATGGGAAAAGAGTCTTCCAACCTGCAGAGTCTTTGGGAATGAGAAGAATGCGTGGTTGGAAGGAATAAGAGCAGTATTTTAAAAGAACAACTAATTTAAAGCAATCCATCCATCCATCCCTGAGCAAAAATTAAAAGCTTCCTTCCACAAGGAAATAATGGAAATGTAATGCTTGTGATAAACAAAAGGCATATGACTTTGATAATGAGGCTGAGCTAGGAAAAAACTCATCGTGAAAAAGCTCTAAAATGAACCCAGGAAATAGTAATGAACAAAACTTTGCATGAACAAAAGAGGAACTAGATCTGAGGTGAGAAAAGTCAGCTGATTCTTAGGACAGGTGGAAAAGAATATACATTGAATTTGGGAATGAATGTAGTGTTGTGAGAATAAAATAGACCTGCTTTTTAAGGTTGATCCCAGAATTGCTATGCTATACTGCAGTTCTGGTTTTTCAACATTTACTATTTAGACATATGTACCATATGTCTAAATAAAACACACTATTTATGTGTTTTAAATGAATTAACATATTTAAACATAACAACTAACTTATGAGGTGGGTATTATAACCATGCTCATTTTACAAATAACCAAGGACAGAATTTAGAATCAGCATTCTCATCATTTAGCTCTAGAGAACTTCCTTTTAACTAAGTCACTAAACTGCTTCTTAAAATCATGTTCATCATTTTGTTGCTGGATTACTATATTCTGAGGACCCTCCTATTCAAATAACCAAATTCATAGCATCTTGATTTATACCCCAGGGTATTAATTGCTTCAATTTTCAATTAATATTAATCTCACCACTAATATTGAATATGTAACATAGACCTGAAAACTCCTATCCCAGATAAGGAACTCTGAGCATCAGCCATGTGCACTGCATTATTATGGCAGGGTAATTCTTTCTAGGAATTTTACTCTATTATTTAGTAATTCACTTCCTCTTCTTGGTTCCCCAACAAGGAAAGGAGGTACATCGAGAGCAAACACCCTAGAGATTGATTGATTTTTTTTCTCCCTCTTTGTTTTACTCTGAAGTTTTTTTTCTTTTTATATTATACAATTATTTATAAAGGCTCATTGTAGAAAATTTAGAAGGTGTGGCTAAACAAAAAGAAGAAAATAAATATGGTCCATAAATTCCACCATCTGGAGGGAATTATTAGTCAGCACATTTGTTGAATGTCCTTTAACATATGTGTGTACACATTCTGGATGAGTTTACACTTTTAAGGTTCTATATATATATATATATATATATATATATATATAAAATGTCAGACTTACAGAAGAAGTGCAAAAATAATACAAAGAATTCCTATATACTCTATATCCATTTTCAGCAATTGTTAACACATTTTCTACATTTGTTTGGTTTTTTGTTCTCTCTTCATATGTACTCATTTTTTCCCCCCTGAATCATTTGAGAGTTAGTTGCAGTGTATTTTTTTTAAAAGAGATCATATTCATGTGCACACATTTTTGGTACTCTAATTTGTCGATTAGCTATATTTCCTTCATATCTTTTCATGAAGGACAATAATTGCCATACTGAAAAGTGAGAGAGATCAATAAATATTTGTTGAAATTATACCTAATTTTATTTGATTATTGAGCAGCTTGGGAGCCCATATTCAAACCTCTTTGAACATTATATGGCTTAAGAAAGTGCTTTATTTCACATTATAAGAGAAAATTATGGATATCATCTCCACCATCTCCTTCCTTGGGTTGGAAAAGCCTACACTTTGTACAATGGTTAAGAAGTTTGCAGAGTCAGTCAACTTCTGGCTGGCAGGACCAACTTATTTTAAAATAAACTCTGATTTGACAGTGTACAAAGTTGAAAGTGCAATTTGGGACATCCAATATATACTAAGAGAAAAATGCAAATGCAAAACAGTGAATAAATAATTATGCTATCTTTCGTGTGGATAAACAAGAAAAAATAACAATCAATATACATGTTTACTTGTATATGCATAAAGAAAACCAATAAGGATAAATGAAAAATTAAGGACAGACTTTACCTATGCGAGGTGATGGAGAAAACAGGGCTGGTGGAGGATAAGAATGGAAGCGAAACTTTCCAATGTATCTATTTTTAGTTTCTCCTTTTTTAAACATGTGATTGTCTTATTTATGCAAGAAAAACAAAATTTAAAATATTTAAAGTTATGTATACCTTTCATGTTGGTATAAATGTGCAGAGTGTATAAAACAAAGATCTTTTGTCATTTTTTCTACTTAAGTTTTGGACAATTTTTCTTTCTATTTTTAAATCTTGTTTTCTTTAGACGGAACTGGGGAGTACAGAATGACCCAGAGGGAGCAATATGAAGAATGGGTGGTTTTACAATTTGTTTTCGGAGGAAGCAATCAAATAACCCAGTTTTTTCTCCAAGAAATAGTTTCCTTACAGGAAAACAAAACAAAATGAAATAAGGAATGGCCCTCTGTTGTACCTTTCACCTGCAGGTTTCCGCTACTGTTGAGCTTTGTGAGTTGGAGAAGTGCCTGGAGCCTAGAAAAGGTACCAGGCCTTATGGGGGGCGGGCGGGGGGGGGGGGTGTCTGTTTACTCCACCCAAGCAAGGTTCTAGAACTCCCTAACAAGGAAGTTAGAAGGAAATGTGATAGTCCTACTGCGTTCAGAGACTCTTCCTCTTTGCAGTTCGGACGCCAGGTACAGAACTCTAGCATTCTAGGGTAGGTTTACTCTTTGGGGGGACAGAAAATGTCAAACCAGCTTGGCCCGTGTGGGGATCGAACCCACGACCTTGGCGTTATTAGCACCACGCTCTGACCAGCTGAGCTAACCGGCCGGGACAACGCTAGTTTTCTTCACATTACCAATGATACTTAAACAGCATTGTCTTGCAGTTTACATTGGGAAGAGAGAGTTGCTTATTTGGCCGGGGAAATGGATGAGGAGGGAAGAAAAAGCTTCTTATTTTGTCTCAAGGAAGTGTCCTTCTTCCGGGAAAACTTAATCTTTCTCAAACATCGGATTCTGGCCCGAGAAGACTCAGGCCAACGTCCCCAGTCAGGGCTTCCTGAGACCGCGACGTGTGGATCACGGAACTGACCATTGAGCCGCCACAGACCTCGAAGGACTCGGCTCCTGCGCGCGGGATCCAGATTCCTCTCTGCTCCTGGAGACCATTTCAGGCAGGTCAGCTCCTCTTGGAAGCCTCGGGACCCGGGAACCTGCACCCTGTGGCCGCCTGGCCCCGGGGTCCTTCCGCGGTCACCGCGACCCTGAGTCCTCAGCTGTGCTTTCGGCCCTCCCTCTCCGCGCGGGGGAGTCACGGCCCTTGTGCTGCAGTGCTGGTCATCGAACACTTGAGTGGCTGGGGTCCGCGGGAGGGAAAGAACCTTGCGGATGGCTTCTCAAGAGCATCTGACCGGCCATGTCCTTGGGTAGAACCAAAGACAAGGGATGTCGAAGCCAGGACGTGTCAGGGGTCAGGTCAGTTACCTGGACCTGAGAGCAACGTTGGGATCTGAAAGGGAAGGAGAAGCCGAGGCCCCAGTTGGGCAACTCAGTGGAAAGAGGCGGGAAACCTCCTTCGAGAGGCATAACTGAGAAATGCACCCTTTCCAGGCCGAAGTGCACCCTGATCCACTTGCGGGCAGGTGTCAACCCAGGGAGGGGCCAGTAGAGCAGCTAATTCCTGAGTCACCCTCTGCTCTCTTTGCTGGGTTCTGCTTCTTCCCTCCTTCCCACCACGACTGTTTCTGTTAAGTTAGGGGTAGTAAGTAGTATTTTTCAGAAGTTAATTGACCTGTGTACATTGTAAAAAGCCTTCTTTATGCTCTCTCCCGCCATTTATAAGTACATGTGTGCATATATATCTATATATATTACATAGTTTCCTTTCGGATATGCACTGCTACTATATAAAGTGTTTAGTATTTGGTATTCACGGGTTTTTTCCCCCTAGAAACGAGAATCATATCCTTTGACTGGCTAAATTTGCCATTTATTTTCTAACTTTCCATTTCAATCCTTTGCTTTTAATATCATAAATGTAAATGATTCTTCTGGTTCTTTAGCACCTTTCACTAAATTTGTACATCTTCCAAATCAACTTGCAGGTGTCTTCATTTGTTTTGTTCCGTGGTGAAAATTTTGAAAGTTTGTAGAGCAGAATATTATTAGTACTATCTATCATTCCTGTTTTACTAGGGTACTTGGTATGGTTAAGTGATTTTTGAAAATCTGGCCACATTCAGACTTACTTTGATAGTAGGCCACAGTCACTTGCTTTTGGTCATAGGTCAGTTCCCTGGAAAATAGACATTGAGATGGTGATTTGTGTGCAGGAGTTTTACTGGGAACACTCTTAGAATCAACAGCAGTGAGAGGGTGAGGGAAGTAGGATTGGGAGGAGGCAGAAGTTGAACTTGCTGTTGTAACAGCAGCCTCAGCTGATCTCATTGGGATATCTGAACCTGAAATGGCCCTTCAGTAATGTTCTGAACTGAGGCTGGATTTGCGCTACACCCAGGGGCAGGTATAACTTTGAGCAAGGTGCCTCTTCTCCCTTGAGGACAGTGCACGAGACCAACCCAGTAGTAAGCCATCAGAAGCCAACATTCCTGAAGTGGAGAGATCAGTGCTGCCATCCCGAGGATGATTTGACAGGTGCAACAAACACAGTTCTTCCAGCAACCATGTGTCAGACATGTGCTAATCTTTGACCAGTAACGCCTCAACACACTAACAGAGAAGAGAGCAGGTGTGGTTTGAACAAAATGCTGGTTAGTAGAAAGCCATTTCATTTTTTCTCTTGGGAAAAAGGCTTTGACCCCTGCTGCCAGAGTTTAAAATCTAGTGAATTTAGTGGTGTCCACGCTGGAACAATTTCCCAGGAGGAGATAGTCATCTTAATCTAGTCCCTGTATTTATTCTTCCAAAAGAACATTTTTTCCTTGGTTTTGACTGAGACAAGGTGTCTTTTTTAAATATATATATATTTTTTAATCACCTGGTAAACCAGTTACTAGACTCATTAGAGCAGAGGTGTGTAAAATTGTGTTCAAATAATATGTAACCAAATGCATCAACAAGTGAGGCTCTGTGGCTTAGTTGGTTAAAGCGCCTGTCTAGTAAACAGGAAATCCTGGGTTCGAATCCCAGCGGGGCCTACTTCTACCCTGTTGAGTGATTTAACGTGGTGAAAAAGTATTTTTCTCTGGGTGATTCCAACTTGAATTGACACCTGATGAATCTTCCAATACTCAGGACTTAAGCTTTGCTTGGGAAAAACGGGGTACTTGTAGAAGAGGACAGAGGTAGAAGGTCGAATAATAACCAGAGAAGCATGCCCAATACACATACCAAGAGTAATTTAAGGACTCTGAATATTTGTCCAAATCATGATATTAGCAGTGGATAGCTAGCCCAGCCTAGCAGAGGTTTGCCTCTTTATCCAACTGTTTGAATCAAGTGATGGAGATTCAACAGCTTTAAATACATGCCCTTTCAGATATCCTTTGGATTTGCCTGATTACTGAGAGGTTTAATTATGTTTTCAACCTCAGACACACTTGGAATAGAGTTGGCACTCAATTTTTTTTTTTACAATGAATCATTAAATGGCTAATGGCTTTTCTAATTTCAAGGTCATAAGTAGAAGTATTTATCAAGTACCTTTGAGGGACAATGGATAGTGCACTGAAGACAGAGACCCATGGTCAATGGGGGTGAGTTTAAATCCTCTAGCATTGAATCATTCTTGCTACTCACCATTTCTCCTAGTAAACCTGCAATTTTCCCTTGCATTTTTGCTCTTACCTCTATTCTAAAGGAAGAATAGAGGAAGGAAAGGGGAAAAAATTAAAGAGCTAAAACCCCCTAATTTAAACTTTAAATTGAGTACTGTAATAGCTGTTTCTACTTTTTTTTGTTTGTTTGTTTCTACTTTTTAAGTGATTCTGGACTCTAGGACATCACTGAAATTTTTGAAAAGAGAATATGATGCCATCTTAAGAGAAAAATGGTTAGTGACAAAACATATAAAGCATCTAACAAGAGTTTCGACACAGATGAAAAAAGCGTTTTGAGGTCTGAAGTCTTAGCCTCTTTTCTAGACAGATTTTTACATCAAAGTTCTGAAAAACACATCAAATCCTAAAAACAAATGTGTTTCTGTTTTATCTGCAGTTTCTTTTGGTATTCTAAGATATATCTTAAAATAATTTGTCAGACTCTACAAATGCCCACTCCCCCATACTTAGAAATGTGCATAGAATTCTACAAGCAATGATTGCACCCTAAGTACCTTCTTGCTTCTCACTGTCATGGGCCAACAGATGAATTACACCTTTGTTGAGCATCAGGTATGCAAATGTGTCAGAAGACTGACATTTTAAAGAACCCCTTAAAATGGAATTGAATCTAATCAGTAATATTCTGTACCTCCAGAAATGTTGACTACTTAATAATACTAAATGATAAAACTATCGTTATTCTATAAAACGGCTTTAAACAAATCATGGACATTCACAATTGTGTCTTTGTTAAAGGGACTTCTCTCTAACTGAAATGCTATTTCATTCTTGACCTAAACAATTCTTCATTCAAACTTCCTCCCCCATTAAATGTGTCCTGGCTTGGGATCCTCAAACGGACAGCTCCTCTTTTGTGCTCTCAGTGTAGGCCTGACGCTGTCTTAGGCCAGCTGTGTGGTTCTTTCTTCTTCATGGCCAGCTATTCATTTCTCGTGTTGGGCACTGGATAAAGTTTGGTGAACCGATTCAAATGGAAAGTCCCTTAAAAAGGTGGAAGGTAAGGCACAGTGATGATGGAAAATGTTGGGGGGAGAGAAATGATTAAGAAGTGTTTCCACTTGGTGCCCACACACTTAGGTGTGTGAAGTGAATATGATAACGACTACACTATGGAAAACTACTTCCAAACATTGTTACTCTGCAGACTTAACTGAGATCTTCTGGATTCAACTGTCCTTGTTTCCTGTTACCATACTTTCTTCTCTGCGTCTACAATTCCACATAAGCAGCACACCAAACTTAGGAGTCTTGAACATCCACAGATTGTTAAGTTTAAATTCTCTGATCCTTGCACCTAAACCACGATCACACATGGAAAAATTGAAAGCACTCGGCACTCTCCAGGGCTGACATTTACATCTTGTCTCTGTTGTGGAGTCTCTGGAGCTGACCCTTCCTTGGCTGCCTGCCTAGAGCTGATCTTTCAAAACATCCATGTCTGAAAGAGGTGTCTCCCTAATATCAAACTCATATTTCCATTGCCACCTGCATTTCACGAGTACCACTTGCACAGTACACCATGAGCTCATCTGATCATCAATCCCACTGGAAATCTGTGGTAAAACTTGACTCCTCCCACTGCCTTACCCGACCAATCAAATTATCTCAAAGTCTTCCTGATTTTACCTTCAGCACATGTGAGATGTCCTTCCCTTCTGTTCATCTGTTGGTCCCTATTTGGATCTTCAACATCTCTTCTTCACCACAATCTACAACAGCCTCTTCCTGTTCTCCCTGTCTCCAAGACTGGCCATCTAAAGCCATTCTCAACACAGCAGACAAAAATCTCTGGCTTAAAATACAAAACATAATTTCCTCCTTAAAATTTCCCAATCAAACCTTTCTTCTTTTTCTAATATATGCATTTAAACCTATATATCTCCCTCTAAGCACTGCTTAGTTGCATGTTGTATTTTCATTCTTTCAGTTCAAAGTATTTTCTAGTTTCCATTGTACTTATACTTCATTTAGAAGTGTAATGCTTGTTTCCCAGTATTAGAATTTTCTAATTATCTTTTTGTTATTGACTTCTAGTTTAATTCTGTTATTCTCAGAAAACATTTAAAAATTGTTTTATTCCTTTAAAATTTATTGAGACTTGTTTGAAGGCATTTGTTTGTTTTGGTGAATTTTTAATATGCACTTGAGAATAATGTGAATTCTGCAGTAGTTGGGTGTAGTCTGAATGTCTGTTAGGTCAAGTTGATTGGTTACTAGCTATGGTTCGTCTTCTCTATCCCTACTTATTTCCCCTTTTCTGTCAGTTTCTCATCAGCTGCTCAAGTGGTCTTTAAAATCACCAACAATGACTGTGCTTATTGTATTTCTTGTTTTAGTTTTCTCAGTTTTGCTTCATATAAGAATTGATATGTCTTCTTGCTGAATTGATCATTTTATCATTATGAAATATTCCTCTTTATCTTTAGTATGACTTTTTACTTTGATGTCTACTCTGTCTCATATTGTATACCCACACCAGCTTTCTAATGGTTGATGTTTTCATAGTTTATCTTTCCCCGTCACTTTACTTTCAATCTTTTGTCTTATTTTTCAAGTGTATGTCTTGTAAGCAGGACACAGAGGACTCCTGTTTTTCTTTGTTTTATTTTACTATTTAGCCTGCCAATTTCTGCCTTTTAATTGTTTATTGCATTTACATTAAATACAATTATTTATATTTGGGTTTAAGTTGGTCATCATAATTTTTTTCCATTTGTCCTACTTGTTCTCTGTTTCTCCTTTTCTACCTTTCTTTGAATTAATATTTGTTATTCCATTTAATCTTTGTTTAACCTAACATGTAGTATCGTTTCTCTCCAGCTTCTTTTAAGATGTTTTTATCTTTGTTTTTCAAGAATTTCAACATAATTTGGCTATAGTTTTCTTTATGTTTCTCCTGGTTGTTATTTGCTGAACTTATTGAATCAATGAGTTGTTGTCACATTTTTTTTCCCATTGAGCTATAAGTACCCTTAAGATTAGAGCATTTTAATGTATGTAAACTACGCTTTGATTTAAAAAAAAAAAAACCCTTCAATGATAACGTCTATACTCCAAGAATTATAGGTTAGTCTCCAATCTCTCATCATATTCAGATTGAAATCTACCTTCCCCTCTTTGGAAGGCACATCCCTCTTCCCTCTGATATGGCTCATATATTTCCCTTTAAGTCTCATTTCTTTCCATGCCTTACTTCAAATTCTTGGATTCCCACCCCCGCTCCACTCCACGAACTATTCCCACTTCATTCAGTTCCCAGCAACAAAATTCCCTTTCTACCTCTCTACAACCATCATATTTCTTTTCATCTATGAAGTCTTAGATTTGGTGTCATTTTCTCTGGGAAGCCTTCAGGGGCATGCCAGTTTTTTGGCTGTTCGAACAGGTTTCTTCTGAACATTGTGGTAGATATATTTGGTAAACGCATTTCTATTCATGTATAATATTAATTTCAAAAAAAAAAGGAAAAATTTCAGAGACCTAGGGCATCAAGGAATACCTTCACATGCTCGTTACGTGTGTCCACTTTCCGTAGTGTAGCGGTTATCACGTTCACCTAACTATGCGGTAGGTCTCCGGTTCAAAACCGGGCGGAAACAGGTCTGGCTTCTACTGTTACTTCTGAACTGATCCCCATTTCGGCACGAAACCCGTGCTTCCTTTTTGTGGTGCCAGACTTCAAAACATACACAGACATTTGCGCTTCTTTTGAGGTCCAGGGGTTTAAAATGAAAAGGCGTCCCGACGCCACCTGCGCTGAAGCCCGGGTCTCCCCGCCGCCCCTCCCGCGCAGGTCGCGGGCCGCTCTTTCTCCTCCTGCACTCGGCGTCCTCCCGCTGGAAGGGCCGAGAGGCCCGAATGGTGTCAACCCGAGGAGACACCCGCTGCACAAGACCCCGCCTGCGCTGCGCAGGAGACACTGGCTCCCTTGGACGTGTGGGTTTTCTGCAAAGTGACTTTCTCCTGAACTTCAGAGGAAGAAAAGCGCTCCACTTTGAAACTGAGCAGCGACCGCACAACTGTCCAGTTATGCTTATTCCTATTGGTACCATCCAGTAGTTCCAAAACTCATCAGGCGTAGATGGGGAAGAAGAGTTGTGGGGAGGAGTAGGGATGGGGGGTTGAGTAAGAGAAGACCCCTGCCCTCAAGAACCCCCTGGGTATCTGTACTGGAGAAAGGCGACTCTTCCCTGCATTTTCGGGACCGCCCCTTCCCCTCCGTTCCCACCACCCCAGGAAGATCCTCTGGGTCTGCTTCTCGGCGGGGCTTGATGTTAGGCTATTCAACTCCAGTGGGTGTCCCCCCGCAGGGGGAAATGCCGGATCCGCCCCCTACCCCCACGCCCCCCAGGCTCAGGGCGGACTCGGGGCCCTCGCTTGTCGTTGATTCCTTTTCTTCAGCGGAATCAACGCAACGTTTTCCTAAAACTCAGCATCTGGCATCCAGCTCAGGCGGAGACCTTCCCGGATGAAAGGAAGGATCCTGACCATTTCTGAAATCAGTTAGGTATTCGGGCAGTTTGAGGGATTTCCCGGAAATAAGAAAGGGTTGAGAAGTTTGGTGACTTGTTTGTGTATATTTTATGATATATTTTGCTAAAAACCATTAAGGAGGACAGTTTTTCTTTTGGAATGGACATAACACAGGAAGGAGGGTTCTTCCCGCTTTCCAGACCCACCTTCTGGGAAATTATTCTGTCTTGCAAGCGTTCAACTCAGTTAACATCCGTGCCTGCACGAAGTGACCACACGGGGGCGACAGAGATTGAGATCTCCGAATGGGAAGCCGGGGCTCCGAATTTGCCCCTACCAGCTTCTAGGAGGGTTCTCACGATCCTTGAGGTGAATTTTTTCAAACTTATTGGGGGAATTTAACTGGTGTTTCCTTAGAGGTTAAGTCACACCAGATCTCATATTCTGGATATTTTGTCTAGATAAAGGCAAGAGGAGGCAGAAACAAGCATTTTAAGAGTCTGAACCACACTACACGTTGTAGATGTCATATTATACGACACATTCCGTATAACTGCTCCAAATACCAGCTCTTAAGTACTTCTCCACCCTCACGTCACAGCTCACTGTCTCTTGCAGTCTGTATTCCATACTCATGGGTCTTCAGGTAATCAGTCTCTCTGCACGTGATGTCCCCTCTAATTGAAGAACTTTGTGCTTGCCTCATTGCTTAGTTATCTCTTGCTCGTGCTTAGATCTCAGCTGGATTATTACTTTCTCAGGGAAGACTTCCTTAAAATCCCTAAGTGAACGTCCTGTATTACTTATAGTATCATGTATTCTCTTTCCCAGCACATTTTACATTTAACAGTGTGATAACTTTCTTAATGTCTGTTTCTCTCACTGGAATGTAGTAAATTGCATGAGGGTAAGAGCAGTGTCTAGTTTTGCTCATCAATGAATCCACGCTGCCTTTCATATACCTGATACAAAATAGACACTCAGTAGATACTGGTGTTAAGATTGAACCCTTACCATGATTCTCTGAGGAAGGTATTCTTTTCCTAATTTCACTGCAAGACTCAGTATCTCAGTAATTTGAGATACTGAGTCTTGCAGTGATCGCCTATCTGGCCTAAGTGTGGATCTAGTGTGTGTGTTATGACTCAAACATGAGTACGCCTGGCTCCACATTACCTGTTCATTCCTTAATATCCTATTGGAAGTGGGTGTATTTTCTTCAAAGTCGCAAAGCTCTGATCTTTGCACCTGCCATGTGTAAGGGAGGAAAAACTTTTTCCCTACCCTCTTACATCTGTAGCTGGGACCTATGAATTAAACTGACAAAGGACAGATTACTAAAAGAAAACGTTTACAAATTTTATTGATGTTAATATTTTTATTTTAATTTTACATGCACAGAGACTTCACAGAATAGAAGTGAAAACCCAAAGAAGCAGTTAGACTCAAAAGATTTTATACTGTTTTAACAAAGGGCAATAAATTATAGAGAAGTAGAGACAGAGAAAAGAGGGATTTGGGCTTCCAAAGGCAGTAATCTGGGAAGGTAAATACATAGGGCAACTAATAGAAGATAAGGGTTATTTTAGTAAGGTTGGTTGTGCAGTCATCTTGGTGTTGACTTTCCATCTCTGGTGATAAGGGTTGTTCTCCTCCTTCTGGTACAGGAGATGGGGAGGGGAACATCTTCACAAAGGGAAATTAACGCCCTGCTTTTAGGCAGAGAGGAAGAGGGCTGAGAGTCCTTCCTGTGTTTGCTTTTTCTCCGTTGCCTTCAAAACCATCCTTATGCCAAAGTGGTATATTTTGGGGTGGCATATTCTGATTCCCTCCCCATGTTATGTTGTTGAAACTAAAAATGGGAAAGAAAGAGCTAGAACAGTAGTAATAGCTACCATTTGTTACCAGCTATTAAATCAAGTAGTTATTGATTTTTCATATATAAACTAACAAGCAAGCATAAGGGGGTAGGTGCCGTTATTATCATTTACTTGTTTTATAGATGCAGACACGGAGGAGTGCTCAAGATCACCAGGTTGTAAAATTTGGAGCCAGTATTTGCATCCATGGGTGACTGGGGCTAAAGTGTTCCACATTATTGCAGTTTTCTAGAAGAACGGTGGGCCTACAGAAAGACATGGATATTAAGATGGTGATACTGAGCATAGCATATGAAAGTGATTTTACCAGATTAGGGAGAAGGCAGAGAAAGCCAGATATGAAGAGTCTCAGAGGATATGGAGAGTAACCAGAGATAACTGTCACAAACATTATGCTTGCTATTGGTATTGCTCCCCTGGAGGAAATAGGGAAATGAATATTTCAGAACCAAAGGAGACTTGAATTTTTTCATTTAAGCGAATGGGTATGAACAATGGTCCTGATGTTGAGGCAGTGTTCCCTAAGACACACTATATAGACTGCTGCCTTTGAATGTGAGCACCAGAAAAGTTCTAGTCAAATACATGGTTCTTGTGGAGGAAGCTGTTTGTTTTGAACCATCCCAACCTCTGTAGTTCTTCCTCTTTCTCCAAGTCAGCCAACACTGCTTCCCTATCCTCTCCCCTCAACTTCATCCCTAACCCTTAAGGCATTTCTGGAAGAGCAGAAAGATCTTTAGGAAGGAAGTCTGAATGCTGGGTTTCTGTCTTGGTTTTATTATGTTGTGATCCTGGGAAACTTAATAACCTCTCTGCATCTCACTTCCTCATCTGCAAAATGGGATATTAAAACCCATTTCATTCATTTTCAGCAAATATTTATTGAATGTCATCCATTCAATAAATGTACCAGACATTCCTCTAGGTACTGGGAGTCTAGCAGTAAACAGACAAAAATCTCTGCCCTCATTGGAGTTTGCACTCTCATAGAGGAGACAGAAAATACACAAAATAAACAAGCTAGTTTTAAAGTGTGTCAAATGATCATAAGTGATATGGAAAAAAAATAAAGAATGGGGAGGAGAAGCATTGAAATAAGGGGAGGAGAAGCATTGGAATGAGGGGAGGAGAAGCATTGGAATGAGGGGAGTTTATACTTATGGCCGTGTTTCACTGATAAGGTGATATTTGAGAAAAGACCTGAAGTAGATAAGGGGCTGAGTCATACATATATCAAAGCAAGAGTATTACCAGCAGGGGGAACAGTCAGTGCAAAGGCCCTGAAACAGCAATGTGCCTGATACATACAATGTAAAACAAGAGAGTCAGTATTAATGGCAGCAGAGTAGGCAAGAAGGAGTACAACCAGAGAAATGAGATCACGGACAATCCAGTAGGCCCAGTGAGGACTTTGGCATTTACTCTGATGAAATGAGGAGTTGCCGGTTCAGTTTTGAGCAAAGCTGTGCCATACAGTGTTTTAGGTTCACAAAGATCTCTCAGACTGTTTTTCATAGAATGTTTTGTAGGGATGAAAAAGGTGGAAGAAGGGAAACCTATTAAGAGATTTGTGTAACATTCCACGTTAGAGATGAAGGTTTCTTGGAGCAGGGCTGTAGCAGTTGGGGTGGTGGGAAGTTTTTCAGATTTTATAGGTAGAACAAGACAATTCCCCCACATCCATGGAATGAAAGAAAAATTGAAGTATTAAAAAATGTTGCCAACTTTTTTTTTTTTGCCTAAATATCTGAAAAGTCGAAATCGCCACTGAGTGAAATAAGCAAGCCTGGAGTTGGAGAAGTTTTTCTTGGGGACACTTAAAAGTCCGTGATCTTATCTCTTCTTCCACTTTGCATGGAAACAGTACATACTTGTCTTTAGTCTGATGAAGAGAGGCACTGCTGATGAGCTGTGATGGCCGAGTGGTTAAGGCGTTGGACTCGAAATCCAATGGGGGATTCCCCGCGCAGGTTCAAATCCTGCTCACAGCGTTTTCGATGTGGCTTCCGCAAAATTTACTGCTGTGCCAACTCGCCTCACAGAAATCACTCAGGCTGCAGTTCCGATTTAGAACACAAATTTTCAAAGGGCATGGGCGGCAGCCAGATTTCAATACATTTCATTGCTCTGTGAGCCTCCTGAGCCCAGCCTCCCCGCTGTCCTCACCGGGTTTAGAGCGCGCTCATAAATACTGGCTGCGATGAAATGAAGTTGTTAAATCTGTTAAGAGAGTTTACAGCAGCAAACTGTACAGAGGAGACGTTGGAATTTGGGGAAATCGTTTCTCTTTGTGATTGTAGAGAGCCGATTATAAAGAATCCTTCTTTAAAGCATTCCCGGGCAGCAATCTTCAGTGTCTGTCCTGATAATCAGCGGCTGCTGGTGAGAGCCATAAAAATTTAAGATAATATTCCATCATATTTGCTACGCGCTCTTTAAGACAAGCGTTTTATACAAACGAGGAAATTGAGGCACAGAGAGGATATATTACGTTTTAACTTCTGACTTTGCCTTGAATTTCAAAAACTTGGTCTCCTTAACGTACTAAACCACTCTTAAAGCACTTTTGCATTTTCAGCTATTTTGCCTACTTTGAACAGCTAAGTACATTTTTAAGCCAATTCTATTCTGTTTTCTAAGTTTATTTTTCCAATGAGATTCTTAAAATGTATATTTCTGTTGAATTCTTGTCTCCTTATTGCATTTTGAGGGCAGATGAATATTCTGAGAAAAAAAAAGGGAATGAAGAGCTCAAAACCAGGCAGTAATATAAGCTGGGTAAGAAGGATGTGAAATAGAGTGAGGAAAAGTGAATAGATAACTGAGTTCATAGAGATTTGTTCAAGCAACGAGAGATGCTGCATAGTAAGCACCAAACAAGTTCTCAACTGCGTAGTCAGAGAATAAGTGAAGATTAACCATTGTTTCCAAAGAAAACATTTTATGTAAATCTATGTTATGCAACCAAAGCACAAAAGAAATCATGCTTTCCCAAAGTCCATACAGTCTCTGGTTTTAACCTCTTACTCAATTAAAAAAAAAAAAGCAATCATTCTTTCAGCTGGCATAAACTGTGGATGGTAATGAAAATATGAACATGAGAACACTTATTCAGCAGGGGCCAATGGTGCAATGGTTAACACGTCCGACTACCGTTCAGAAGGTTCTAGGTTCGACTCCTTGTTGGCTCGGTAAGCTCAGTTTTTCCTTCATCTTCCTAGGTACTTTTTTCAAAAGGATACTGAAACAATTTTTAAAGTCTTTCGAAAGTATTTTCGTGGAAGTGATCCTTCACCTTCTGTCAGTTGAGTCTGAAAGAGACTTCAGAAACATCAGAAGACCATCCTGAAAATTTTCTTCCTTTCATCACTTCTTGAACTTGAGAAAAGATATTGGCTGAAAAAGACCACTGGAAGGGAGGGTTTTAAATCAAAGAAACTTTAAAGAAAAATAAACGAAAAAAAGTTTCCTGGCAGTATCTTCTCCATCAATATTTTTTCCCATTGGGAAGAGTCCTCACTCACAGAGGACTACCCTGCACAGCTCTTTCCTCGCGTGGCTACTAGCAAAAAGAAAAGCGACATCCCCTGGGGAAAGGTTGAGTAAAGAAAGGTTCGGCTGTTGTGGACGCGGGATGCGAGAGGCTCCTTGCCTCACTCAGTTGGGCCCATTAGGGTTCAGTTCTGAAGCCCGGCGGATGCCCCTCTTCCCCCTCCCTCACCAGCCGTAACTGACCATCTTCTGGAAGTAGGCAGGAGCTGGGAAACCGGACCTCAGTGGACAGAAGAACCAAGAGGAGTGCCCTCCCCATTATTTTTTTAAAGTAAACACCCCAGGAAAAGATGAGCGTGTAAGGAAGACGTGGGAAGGCAGCTTTGGAGCGGTCCCTCCAAAGAACAGACCTGCCTCTTTTCTCTGTGTGGAGACAGAATAGAGAGGCTGGGGGGAAATCACTGCCAAGGCGGGAGGGTGGGTGGGGGGTGGGAAACATTTCTCAAACTAAACCAAAAGAGCATCTTAATATGTGGCTCGATTTCCGAAGGTGTAGCTTGTATCATCGCTCTGCACCGCAGGTAAATTTATCGAAGTTGCCGACGTGCGCTATGAGGAGCCCCTGAGGCTGAAACGAAAGGAACCACCAAGCGCGCTGCCTCCGGGAGCCCAAGTCTGTTGGGCTGTGAACGGATTGAAAGGAGAACTGGTGTCTTACAGCTTCTTATCCCGTTCCCAGCTCTTTACTGCTAAAGGGAGAGAAGATCTTCCATGAAAGCCAAGTGCAACCTCACGTGGAGCGGGCATTTACCTTGGAAACTGCCTGGGATAAGGAAAGAGAACGAAGCACAGACGTTATGGGAACACACCCCGCGTCCTGCTGCTACTAGGACCACGCTCTAAACAACTCAGTCGCTGGCCACCCTGAGCTTGCTTTCTTTTCTCGATTGAAACTCGTTTAAAGCGCCAAAATAATACTGTCTCCTGAAGGTTCACAAAAACTGAGCAGGCACATTTCGTAACTCTTTTTAACCTTAATCCTTCCCTAAAACACAACCGTCTCGTTCCCACACTACTCCTTCAATTTTCTTCAATAAACTTGAACTTTTAAAGTTATTTTTACTTTGAAAAACTACAACAACCAAGGCGAAACGAAAATACATAGCTTTCTTGTTTCACAAAGAAGACAATATCTGAACTTCCTGTTCTGAGCAGCAGCGTTTCGGAGTTAACACGTACTTTGGATTCTAAGTGCCTACTCGGCAGGCACCAGAAGGTCAAAACCACACCTCGACTGGCCGCTACGGGAATCAAACCCGCCCTCTTGGTGTTATTAGCACCACGGTCTAACCAACTGAACTAATCTGCTACTCTGAAAGTTACTCTCTTTTAAGAAAGTAAATTCGTTTACATTTTTTGTGTTTGAAAAATAAAAGGAACTTCTTTTCCCCCGCTCCCTCAAACCACATTCATAGACTTTCATGAGGAAACTACACGATTTCAATTCTTCTTATTTGGACTAGAAAATCCACGGAGAAATTTTCATGCAGAGGCTGTCTAGTTTATTTGTGGAGAAAGCACTGTTATGAGATTTTCAATCGTGAATGAAGGGAACCTCCGGTTTTTAGAAGCATGTCCCTACTGGATCACTAATAGCAAACGTCTCTTTAATGACTTTCAACTTAGTGACCTAATTTTTTCAAGTCGGTATTAAAATTTTCACCCAACTGTTCATTCTCTGTATCACTCAACTTCCATTTTGAGAAGCAGAGGATCCAAGCACTAGGTTGGAGAGGACAGAACAAGTGAGATGTGCTCTTTGGTCCTTGGTGAAGCTATAGTTTTTAACATGTGAAGTTGAAGGAATCTCCTGCAGCCTCGGGAAATGTCCCTTTACATTTCATGAGGTTGTATCATTTCTTTTCTACTTTTCGAACTTTCATGCTGACTGACCCCTAGTTAAATTTTCAACGAATATATTAATTTAAAGCTAAATGAATCAGCAAGTGATGATTTTGTTGATTTTTAGGCCGACGCTAGCGCAAGAGAGAAGTGTGGGTTTCTAGTGGTAAATATTCAACCGTTACTGGCTCAAGTTCCGCCAGAGTCTTCTAAGTTTTATTCCTCTAGTCTTTAAGAGCTCTTGTCTTGGGTTGCAAGAGCTAAGACTTCAAGGTGCTCAAAAATCACAGAAAAGACATCTATCTGACACCTCTTCTGCAGTCACACGTCCTCTGTACTTGTCAAAATCAACCACATTCTGGCTTTTGAAGATCCTTGTACATCCCACAGTTTGTGTATAGATCTCTGATGTCCACATAGAAAGCCTTTGCGAAGGAATGAGCTTGGTTTAGTAATTTGAACACCGAAAGAATTACTGTAAATAAGTGGAGAATTGAAAGTGCTTATGCCCTGCTTCTTACAGATGCCTTTAATAACATCTAGGTGCAAACTAAATAAAGCACTAAGTTTTGTGGGGTATTTTGGGGGTATTTTTGTTTTCTTTACCACAAGGAATTACTTGAAGCTGTGGAAGAATTTATGCATATGGGCATAGAATTGCTTTTTGCCATGGAAATTAAGGGTAAATGTATGTAACTCCTCACTGTATAAATGGCACTAGGAACAATATATTTGAAGGTGACGGACACTTGGTATTGGGTCAGTATCTCCTAGTTCACAATTACAAAAGGGTGTCCAATAAGTGCCGAAACCCGGGATTGAACCAGGGACCTTTAGATCTTCAGTCTAACGCTCTCCCAACTGAGCTATTTCGGCTACTCCTGGGCTAACTTTTTCTCAGCTACTCCCTTTAAATAGTCTTTTCTTAACAACCTCTTCCATTTCAGAAAGAAAAAAGAAAAATTTTTGCCTTGTTTTCTGAAAATGTAACGTATTTCCCATTTCAAAAATAATTGTACCAACAAAAACTCAGGCAATGGGGAAACATACTCAAAGTTTCCTGAGTATGATAGGAAGAACAAAAAAACAGTGATAAAAGAAAATGTATGTATTGTTCTTAAGGATACGAATTGGATAGCTATAGGGGTGTGGTGATTCAGAGCTTCCTGTTGGAATGGTAAGCTTCCTAGATACATAAGACAACATCATTTGGGATCATTTCTAGCTTGACGCTTAAATATCTTTTACTCTTTCAGTAGTTTTTTATTCCTTTCTATTCTATTAAGGTATGTTATATACAGTAAAGTACCCAAATCTTAAGTGTACAGCGTGTTGATTTTTACAAGTTTACACCCCTTTGTCACCATGCATGCTCCCTCCTGCTCCCTCTGATTTGATACCCCCGCAAAGTAAGCCACTGTTCTGAACTCTTTCACTATATCTACTGTCATTTTTTTTTAAACTTCTACAATGAATCAGGTAGACTCCGCATTCTTTTGTCTGGCTTCTTTCACTCAATATTATCTTTGAGATTCAGGTATGTTTTCTAAAGTAGTTAAAAGCAGTTTGTTCCTATGTGTCGACTTCCATTTTATGGATATACTACAATTTACTTACCCATTCTGAAGTCGATGGACATTTGGTTTTCAATTTAGGGTTATTATAAAAAGCACTGAACCTTCCTGTGCATGGTTTTAGATGAACATAATCACTGATTTATTAGATAGATACATAGGTGGAATTGCTGGTCTATAGGATATATGTATGTTTAACTTTATTAGGTGCTGCTAAACTGTTTTCCAAAATGCACGTACCAGTTCTCACTACTGAAAACAATGTATGAGGCTTCTGGTTGCTTCACAGCCTAGCCACTACTGGGTATTGTTATTTTAATTTTAGCTACTCAGGCCAGGATGTAGTGATAGGTCTTTGCGATCTTGACTTGCAGTTTTGATGACTATGATATTTTGCATCTTCCCATATGCTTTTCCCCATTTAAAAAATTGGGTTGATTGCCAGTTTTTACAAAATTGATTTGTAGTTCATTACGTATTGTGAATGCAAGTCCTTTGTCAGGTATACGTGTTGCAAATATCTTCTAATTTGTGGCACACCTTTAGTTCTCCTAATTTTGTATTTTGAACTTTTCAGTTTTAATGAAGTCCAATTGGACTTTTAATGAAGTCCAATCTTTACAGTTAGTGCTTTTTTGCATCCTAGTTCAGAAATATTTGCCTACACTAAAGTCATGAAGCTATTCTATGTTTTCTTCTAGAAGTTTAAGTATTTTACTTTTAACATTTAATTTATATTCCATTTTCAATTTATATATGGTGTGAGATAAGGATTGAAATCATTTTCTTTACTATATGATTTCAATTGACCCAGCATTATTTATTGAAAAGTCAATCTTTTCCCCACTGAATTGCAATGTCTCCTTGTCATCAAACAGGGAACTGCATATGTGTTTTTTCTTTCCTAGGCTCTCTATTCTGTCCCATTGGTATATGTCTGTCTTTACACCAATATTACACTGTCTTATTTTTTTTAACTTAAAAATAAGTAATAATATCTGATAATATAGGGGCTCAGTTTTGTTTTTCTCACTTTGGATTGCCATAGCTATTCTGGATTTTTAAAAAATGATTATTTCAATATAAATGTTAGAATCAACTGTCAATTTCCACCTCCCACTCTCCCCCAAAATCCTGCTAGCAGTTTTTTGTTTGTTTTTGTTTTTTTGGCGATGCATAAAATCTATAAGTAAGTTTGGGGAGAATTAATATTTTAGCAAGATTGGATTTTTCTGGCCAGGACCATGGTAGATTCCTCCATTCAAGTCTTTAATTTCTCTCAACAATGTTTGAAAGTTTTCAGTGTTGAAGTGTTGTTTTAAAAGATTAACTGCTCTGCATTTGATGTTTAACAATGCTATTTTACATGGCATTTCTTCTTAAATTTCATTTTCTAATTGCTTATTGTTAGTATAGAGACATGCCATTTATTTTTGTATATCCACCTTATATACAGTAAATTTGCTAGATCTACTTATTAATGATAATTGTTAGTAGATCATTTGGATTTGTATGTATGCTATCATGTCAGTGTGATCAGTGCTGATTTTACTTCTTTCTAGTCTTTATACTTTTTTTTCCCCTTACCTGTTGTTTAGAACATCCAGTACAATACTGAATAGAGGTTACTATGGTGGACACTCCTGTCTTTTTCCTAATCTCAAAGAAAGCTTTCAATATTTCACCATTGCATAAGGTTAGTTGTAGGTTTTTTTTCCCTGAATACTCTTTTAGATTAAAGAAGATAACTTTATTCCTAGTTTGTATAAATTGTAATTATGAATGGGGATTGAACCTTATTAAATAATTTTTCTGCATCTATTGAGATATACATATAATTTTTTTCCTTTAAAATTCAGTGTGGTAATGTATATTGCTTTTTACAGGCTAAACCAAATATTCTTAAATTTACAGAATGAGTTCCATGTGGTCATAATAGATTATTCTTTTAATATGTTGCTGGATTCAATTTACCAAAATTTAGAATTTTTCATCTATTTCCCTGAGATATATTGACCTGAAATTTTCTAGTTTTATAATGTCCTAGTCAAGTTTTGATATCAGGATCATGCTAACTTCATCAAGTAAGCTGGGAAGCTTTCCTTTTATATTATCTGGAAGAATTTGTGTACAGTTTGTATTATTTCTTTCTTAAATATTTGGAAGAATTCACCAGTGAGCTATATTGACCTAAAGTTTAATTTGTAGGAAAATTTCATATTAGAGATTCTATTTCTCTGATTGATATAGGACAGATCAGATTTTCTATTTCTTCTTATGTCAGCTATGGCAAATTGCATTTTTCACTCTGTGACAAATCGTTTCATCTAAATCATTAACTTCATTGACAAAAAGATGTTAATATTTTTGCTTTGTTGATTTTTTTCTATTGTGTGTTAGCTTTCATTTCAATGGATATCTCCTCTTATTTTTAGCATCTTCTTCATTTTACTTTCTTAGAATTAATTTGCTCTTATCTAGCTTCTTTTGATGAAAGCTTAAATATTTGATTTTCAACCTTTTCTTTTTAACATATACATTTAAAGACATGAATTTGCCTCTCAACACTGCTCTAATTACACCTCAGCACTTTTAATATGTCATATTTTCATTATCATTCAATTCTACCTATTTTATATTTTCCATTTGATTTCTTATTTGGCCCCAGTGTTATTTAGAAATGTGTTCTTTGCTTAATTTCCAAACAGTGGGAGATTTTCTAGATACATTCATTGATTTATAATTTAATTCCACTGTGATGTGAGAGTATATACTACATAACTTAAGTCTTTGGAGATTTTGTTCATGGTTCATTATGTGGTCTATTTTGATATATGTTCCAGGTACATTTGAAAGTAATATGCATTCTAACACTGTTCTATATATTGTTTTAGACATGTCAATTTGGTGAGGTTGGCTAATCATGCAGTTTAAATTTTCACATCTTTACTATGTCTAGTTTGTTCTTGTTCCTTGAATTTCCTGAGCATTTTTTGTTTGTTTGTTTTACTCTGACAGATGTTTGTCTCTTTAGCTGTGGAAGACTGTAGGAGATGACGTGCTGGCCCTCAGATATTTTGAGTTTTTAGTCTCCTATCTCCTACAGCTTCAAATCTAGCAAATATCTTGAAAGGGAGAGCAGCTGTGTGTACAAGATAGAGGCCTGTCTCTAGCTGGACTTTCTGTTTTAAACAGTATGATTATGGAAGATTTTACTCTGTCCTTAGAAGCTTTTGGCCAAACTCCCCAAGTATGCTTGTATAGTCCCCCAATCTATCAAGTGTCTCACTAGGGAAACTAATCATATTTGGGGCTCCTGTAGTTTCTAAATTATCATGTCAGCTCCCTTAACCAATGAAATCCTTTCAGGTTTCTCTTTCCTCCAGAACAGTCCTTTTACAAGCTAATCTCAGTATGTTACAAAACAAAAGAAAAAAATCCAGTTACTATAAGCTCACCACAGAAGGGTTTACCATTCTCTGAAACTCAAATTCATACAGTCTTCATTGCTTCCATAACACTCCCATGTTTTACAAATGTGATGTTTGTAAATGTGATTCATCTCACCTTCTTTCTTGTTGTAGTGGGAGTTTTAGGATTTCGTGTCCTACATAATTTTTCTCAGAGGCAGAAGTTAAGCTCAAATTTCATATTAAGGGGCTTGAATTTAGGACCTCATCTTAAAAGAACTAAAGCATTACCCAGCATACTACCCACGTTAGCCACAGCAAAGACACAGTCTTTGTCTTTATCAAGAAGAAAGAGCTCGGATACTTGATGTGGACATTATTAGAACCCACTGATCCTAATAAAATTATTTCTTACACCGTTTTACATAGAAAAGTGTTATCATAACTATTTGAAAATGGAAATACAATATTTAGAAATGTTTAGTTGTTGTAATTAAAGCCTAATTAACTGAACACCATGAATAATGAGAAATCCCAAAGGCAGTACCTACTGCACCATTAACAATAACATTCTAATCTATAAATAGAAGTTGTTTTATATATATATATATATATATATAATATATATATATAATATATTGTATATAAGTGCAAAGACAACACATGGGAAATGTCCACAAGGGAAATTCATTCATTAGAGACTCAGTGTGCAGATATTTATTGGTAGCTGCCTAGCATGTACCAGAACTCCCAGAAGGAAAGTGTTCAGGATAAACCATATTGTTTGCACAGTTTAGGCAGAGTGAGCCATTTGTGTCATTTAAGAAATGGTGGGAACTATTTCAAAATCTTAGTTTCCAGATACCAGCTAAGGGCCCATCTTGCAAGCTGATCTTTCTAAGAATAGCAATCTCAGGCTTCTATGTTAACCCTTTTCTGTACAATCCCCTTAAAAGTAACTAGACCCAGAGATAAATATTTTCTATTCATCTGATTGAGAATTCCGAGCAATTCCCAATGTAAATAACTTCACCTGTAACTCGTCTACTATTCCCTATAAAAATCCAAAGCAAACCACTTTGCAGAGACACTGATCTTTGAATCTGGAATTCTCTCCTGAATGCAATAGCCCGAATAAAATAAATCTCATTTATCTGGGTTTTGTCTTTGACAGTTTGTTGCCATGAGTCATAGCCCACCTCAGACACCCATCTTTTCCATCCAGGCACCGGGTCTTCGCACGCCTGCTGTGGCCCTTTCCTGACTGGCAATTTGGAGATCCCTCAGTGAGTCCAGCTCCTGGACCCTGTGCTCCAGACATGTGTCAGTTGTAGCATGGCAAGGATTTGATTTTGGTTCCTTGTCTGAGCACTATTTTGGTTTGGTTTTGTTGCCAGTTTTTGCTTACCTTTGGCATTTGGGGTTAAAATATAAAATCCACCCCTCAACCCTCACCATTACATGCTTTTGCATTATGATAACGATTCAGTTCATTGCCTCCTAAAATGGCAGAATTTAACTACTAGGACACTCTTTTTATTATGTCTTGATTATTTAAGATAACAAAGTCTTTCCACTTTCGAAACAGTTAAGGTTATTTATAATTACATTACCTCCTATGTTTACTTTTTTAACTAGACTCTATTCTTTAGAGAATTTTTAGGTTTACATAAAAACTGAGCAGAAAATACAGAGACTTCCTATATACCATCTTTTCCCCACTTCGGAGTTTCCCCGATTATTAACATCTTGCATTAGTGTGATACATTTGTTACAATGGATGACCCAATACTGGTACATTATTACTAGCTAAAGTCTATAGTTTACAGTAGGGTTTGCTCTTTGTGTTGTACAGTTCTATGGATTTTGACTAATGCATAATGTCACGTATCCATCATTATAATGTCATGCAGAATAGTTTCACTGCCCTAAAAATCTCCTGTGCTCCATTTATTCATCCCTCACACAAGCCACCAACCCCTGGCAACCATCAACCTTTTTCACTGTCTCTATAGCCTTTTCCAGAATGTTCAATAGTTGGAATCATACAGTATGTAGCTTTTTCAGACTGACTTCTTTCACTTAGCTATACACATGTAATGTTCCTCCATGTCTTTTGCATGGTTTGATAGCTCATTTCTTTATCGTGCTGAATAATATTTCATTGTATGGGTGTACCACCGTTTATTCTTTCACTTAACAAAGGACATCTTGGTTGCTTCCACATTTTGACAATTATGAATAAAGCTGCTATAAATGTTTGTGTGCAGATATTTGTGTGGACATAGGTTTTCAATGCATTTGGGTAAACACAAATGTGTGCAATTGTTGGATCATCTGGAAAGACGATGTTTAGTTTTGTAAGAAACTGTCAAACATCTTCCAAAGTGGTTGTGCCATTTTGCATCCCCACTGACAATGAGTGAGTCTCTGTCTCCACAGCCTCAAGAGCATTTGATGTCAGTCATTTGGGTTTTAGCCTACTAAAATGTATGTAGTGATATCTCATTGTATTAATCTACAAATCCTTAAATATATATGTTCAACATCTTTTCATACGTTTACTTGCCACCTGTAGTTCTTCTTTGATGAAATGTCTATTCAGATCTTTTGTCCATTTAAAAATTGGGTTGTTTACCTATTGCTAAGTTTTAAGAGTTCTTTGCGTATTGTGGATATTGGTCCTTTATCAGACATGTGTTTTGCAAATATCTTTTCCAGTCTGTGGTTTATCTTTTCATTCTCTTTGCATGGGCTTTCACAGAGCAGATTTTAATTTTAATGGAGTCCAATTTATCACTTTTTTCTTTCACCGATCATACTCTTGGTGTAGCACCTAAAAAAGTCATTGTCATGGGAGTTCCCTGGTTGTCTAGTGGTTAAGATTCAGCATTTTCACTGCCCTGGCCCAGGTTCAATCCCTGGTTAGGGAACTGAGATCCCGTAAGCCATACAGCATGGCAAAAAGTTATCACCAAACCCTAGGTCTGCTAGATTTTCTCCTATGTTATCTAGAGGAGTTTTACATTTTACATTTAGGTCTGGTCTATCATCTACTTGAACTAATTTTTGTGACATAGGATCTGTGCCTAGACTGTTTTTTGTTTTGTTTTGTTTTGTTTTGGCATGTGGATGTTTAGCTGTTCCTGAATCATCTGTTGAAAACACTGTCTTTTCTCTATTAACTTGTCTTTGCTCCTTTGTCAAAGATCAGTTGACTATATTGGTTTAGATCTATATCTGGACTCTCTATTCTGTTCCATTGATCTATTTGTTTATTCTTTCACCAGTACCATACTGTCTTGATCACTGTAGTTTTATAACTAATCTTGAAGTTGGATAACGTCAGACCTCCAACCTTGTTCTTCAGCATCCTGTTGGCTATTCTGGATCTTTTGTCTTTCCATATATACTTTAGAATCAGTTTATCAATACACATAAAGTAACTTGCTGGGATTTTAACTGTATCTTTTGAAGAATTAGCTCATTCAATCTAAGTAATCAAATTTGTGGGCATAAATAATAATATGTAATATTCCTTTATTATCTAGTACTCGTGGCCCCTCTTTCACTTCTAATATTAGTAATTTTGTGTTCTTTTTTTTCTTTGTTAACCTGGCTAAAGGTTTATCAATTTTATTGATCTTTTCACAGAACAAGCTTTTGGTTTTGTTGATTTTTTTCATTAATTTCCTGTTTTCAATTTGATCGATTTCAGTTCTAAAGTTCAATTTTACAGTCATTTCTTTTCTTCTTCTTCCCTTGGATTTAATTTTGTTCTTCTTGTTTCCTCTGGTGGAAGCTTATTGATTTTAGATATTTCTCTCTTTTTTTCCTCATATATGCATTCATTTTCCATTTCCCTTTAAACACTACTTTCTCTACATCCCACAACTTTTGATAAGTTGTATTTTAATTTTTATTAGTTCAAAATATTTTGGAGAAACTCAGTTCAACCCAAAACACAGAAGGAATATATAAAGGTAAAATCAAATATTTTATTTTTAAAATCAATCTAACAGATAACAGTTTGCTAAAAATAATAGCAACAAGGTATTCACTGATTATAACTTATAGATAATTGAAATGAATAACAACAATGTTATAATTGATGGGAGGAAGGAATTGGGAAAATTCTGTTATGAGGTATTTGCACTACCCATGAAGTTGTGTAGTGTTATTTGAAAGAGTATTTAGATTAGTTATAAATATAAATTGTGAGCTCCCCTAGTTTCTGGTGGTTTGCTGGCAATCTGTGGTGTTCCTTGGCTTGTAAATGCACTACTCCAATCTCTGCCTTCCTCTTCACAAGGCATTCTCCCTGTGTTCATGTCTGCTTCCAAATTTCCCCTTATTATAAGGAGATGTCATATTGGTTTTACTGGATTAGGATTCCCCTCCTCTCCAGTATAAGTTCATCCTAACTTAATTAATCTGCATTTATCCACATTACATCTGCAATTATCTTATTTCCAAATAAGGCCACATTCTGAAATACTGGAGGTTAGGGCTCCAACATATGAATTTGGAGCAGAGGAAACACAATTCAACTGATAACAGTGTAGTTGTATCTTGTCTTTTTATTCACTCTGATAGTCTTTGTTCTTTATTAGTGTATTAGAACATTTATATTTAATGTGACTATTGCTATTGTTGGATTAATATCTACCATATTTGTAACTACTTTCTATTCATTTTCCTATTCTTTGTTTTATTCTTTGTCTTCCACTCTGTTTCTGCCTTCTCTGGGTTTAATTGAGCATTTTATAGATTCTTTTTTCTCTCCTCTTAGCATATCAATTAGAGTTTATGTACTGGATACTCCAACTAGTACTGGCTCCAGCTGTGAGCTTTTGCTCCTGGGCTTCTACCCGCTGGTAACTGTGATTCAAGAGATCTGCCTCTCTCTCCTGTTTTTTTGTCAGCATGTTTCCCTGTGACTCAATTCTCTGATATATCTAAGAAGAGTTGTTAGTTTTTAGTTTTTCTTAGCTTTCCTGTTGTTGTGAGGTAGGGAGTGATGACTTCCAAACTTTTTACAATTGGGGTAGAAACTTGAAGTCCTCTATGTCTACTTTTAAAATCTTATTGTCACTTTGATTAACTAGGCAGCCAAGTATCGTTTTCCAGTAATATGGGATCCTGTTTAATTAGGTGTTCAAAATATCTGACAACTTTTGACATTTTTCTTCCTCAAATCAAGTCCTAATGTACATCATTTGCAGCTAAAACTGGCTTTGAGATTTCCCAGAAGGCCCTAGAAAAAGAGGTAAAAAGAGAGGTGCTAGAAAGAGTTTAATTTATTTGATATATTACAATATATATATATTGCATGGGAAGCGTTGTCAAATTAGAAGAGGTATTTAGCTCTCTACTTGGAGTTAGTCAAACAACAAAGTCCCCTTGACTGTCCTCACTTCTGACACTATTTGCAAGTTTGGGGAGGGTTCCCAAAAACACCTTTGGGTTTGATAATTCACTAGAAGAATTCACAGAACTCACCAAAAGCTATTATGCTCACTGGCTATGACTTATTACAGAAAAAGGATACAAATTAAAATCAGCCAAAAGGAGAGACATATAGTGTAGATTCTGGCAGGGTTCTAAATATAAGACTTTCCTTGTCCTCAGGATGAGTTACCCTCCTGATGTCGATGTGTGACAATACACACAGACTATTGCTAGCTCAGGAATATCACCCAACCTTCCTTGTCCAGAATTTTTATTGGCACTTCATTACATAGGCATGAGTGATTCTACCCACATGCTTGAACTCACTCGCTAGGCTGACTGATACTGAGTGAACCGAAGCCCTCCCTGTAGATCACATGGTTGGTTTTTCTGACGTGGCTACAGAGAATGGCCAACCCCACCACCCCCCGCCCCCCAAATACACTACTATTAGATGTGATATAGATTACCTCCCAAAAGCTGAGGGCAAAGGCCAGACCTCTCTTTGGGCGTGGCCAAATTTTTCTCTACATGGGAAGGGATGGGCTCCTCCCCAGACCCTCACCTAGAATGGTATCTGGCAAAGAGAATGAGAATACTTCTATTTTTCCAAGAAACTAATAACATAAATGAGTAGCCTGTACTGAGGGGAACTGGTTGGCTGGGGATAGGAATAGGGAGGGCCTTTATACATAAAATATTTTGAACCATATGAATATATTATGTATACAAAAAATTTGAAAATTAACAAAGTAGTTATATGAAATATAATTTGGACATGCCAAAGACACAAAAGTAGGCCATATTTATGTTATAGATAAAATCACCTGGAGACCCTTTAAGGATACAAATCTTTTCAGCTTGCGTCAGCAACAGAAACGGAAACTGGGGAGAAGTAAATAGTAAAGAAACCCAAAAGGTCAAAATGGTAAGAAAAGTTTCTTGTTCCACTATTATATAAGACACGATAATTCTATAAATAGTCTAAAAAATTATTGGAGTATTCTTATATGAAGAGGAAAAAATTTTAAGCAGAATATTTAACTCTTTTTCATAATAGTATGAGATCTACAGTAGTTATTTACCCTACGATGGGGCTAAAACAAACTCATTTCGAATTCTAATTATTAGCCAAACATATATTTTAGTCCTTTATTTGGCAGAAGCATATATCAACTCTAGAAAAACCTTGAGTAGCAGTGTTCAAAATGTCCAATAATTTCATCTGGAACAACCAAAAAGAAACACGTTGTTTTTCCTTCTCATCATTCCCATCCAAACCACCTTATCTTTTCCTTCTTCTTTTCCTATCCTCCTCTTCTATCCAAAGTTCTGACTTTATTCCACTGTACAGTTTTGAGACTATTGATATTTTTGAGGCTTTACTAAGTGTCACACACTGGACTACTTAATTGAAAAAAAAATTTTTTAAATAAAGTCATGGCAATTGTCCTTGATAAGCAAACTAGTAGGAAGACAGTTGTATGTGTAAATACATCGTTTTTACAATGAGATAAATGTGAATTTAATATTACAAATTATCTATTAGTAAGAAGAAATAAATTATCAGATTTTTTTTCTGGGCCATGAAGTATGAGTAGGCGTCTGTCACATGGACAAGAGGACGATGAGCATTATTTGTAGAGAAAAGAGCTTAAGAGGTCTTTTTTATTTGCACTGGTAAATCTCTTTTCTGACCTCAGACCTTTACGTTCCTTTAGTGAAAGAAACTGCAAGACAAAACAAAACTCTCTTGCTAATGTTGCTCATTTCCCAGAGCTGAAATTTAACCTTTATTTTGCCAAAATGAATAAATTAAATCAATACAATAAACTTTCACCCTAAGCAGTGAGAATGGGGTAAGACGAAGGAGTGCTGTAAAGGAAGCAGAGACCTCCACGAAACCACAGGCGGAAAAAGTATGTGAGAGTTACAATCTCTTCAGTCAGCAGCTGAGCTGGGTGCTAAATAAACAAGCAATGAAGATGCAGTCCCTGTCTCCCCCAAGGAGCTTATGACCCGATAAATGAGAGTGAATTAAGATAAGACTGAACAAATACATCAAGTGCCTTGCACAGCATATGTAGCTCACAGGAGAGCGTGAGATCCAAACTGTGGAGGTGGAGCTCTCATCAGGTCCTGAGGACAGACAAGTGCTCTCCAATGGAAGAAGTAGAAGCAAATGAAAAGGAGGAGCAAAGAAGTTTCAGGGCAGAAGAGGAGTATTTGCCAAGGTACAGAGGCCTTCGGGAACATTGACTGTGAGCACAGAAATATTGAGAGATATTAAGGAGGTAAGATAGAACTGAGAAGACTCAGGAACAGATAAATATGGGGAGTGTGGAGAAGCCGGGAATCAAAAATGATTCTCTGCCACAGAGATCAGCACAGTGTCAAGCTAAGTAAAAGAAATCTAACACAAATGGCTACAAATGGTATCATTTTATTTACATGAGATTCTAGTAAAGGACATATTATGGTGATAGAAAGCAGATCACTGGTGGCCAGAGGCAGGAGTGTAGGGAGATGATGGACTACCAAAGAGCAGGAGGAAACTTTTTAGGGGAAAGGTGCTGTTCTCCATGTTAAATGCAGTGCTATGTGTACAATGGTATATAACTGTCGTGGTAGGCAAATAAGGGTTCCCCAAAAGAGGTCCACACCATAGTCTCCAGAACCTGTGAATGTGCTTCCTTACATGGCAAAAGAGTCTTTGCAGATGTGATTAAGGTAAGGATCTTAAAACAAGGAGGTTACCCCGGATTATCCAAGTGGGCTTGATATAATCATAGGGTCCTTAAAGATGGGAGAGAGAGGCATAAGAAGATGAGAGTCAGCGAAGATGTGACAGCAGAAGCAGAGATCAGAGTGATGCAGTTGCTGGCTTTGAAGATGAATGGGGCCAATGGCCAAGGAATGTGGGCAGCCTCTAGAAGATAGAAAAAGCAAGAAAAGAATTCTCTGTGAGAATTTCCAGAAGGAACACAGACCTGCCAACAGCTTGATTTTAGTCGACTGAGAGCCATTTTGGACTTCTGACCTACAGAACTGCAAGACAATAATTTTGTGCTAAGCCACTAAGTTTGTGCTAATTTGTTACAGCAGCAATAGGAAATTAATACAATTATCAAAATTAATCAAACTGTACACTTAAAATGGGTGAATCTTATTGTACATACATGTCTTACTAGAAAGGAAATGTTAGAGAACTGTATCTCTGTTTTCTGTTTTGAACAGCTCCGCAGAAGCTGGTGTGATCAGAGTCATTTCAGAGTTCTAAAATCAAGCCATGGAAACCAGGGACAACCCCAGCCCTTGACTGGTCTGAGATTCCTACGGAAAACATGAATAGCCCCTGGAGACATCTTTGTGCCTCTGGCAACTTTACTTTCACACTGTTTCCTCAACCGTCGTTTGGTCACTGTCTTAACTAGTATTATAAAATATCATGTCATGCATTAGCTTTTAAGAATCATTGAAGAGGCTTTTCTGTTTAAATATTCAGTAAGTCCCTTACGTACAAACGAGTTCCCTTGGAAGAGTGCATCTGTAAGTCCAATTTGTTCCAAAGTCCAACAAAGTTAGCCTAGGTACCCAACTAACACAGTTGGCTACATGGTACTGTACTGTAATAGGTTTATAATACTTTTCACACAAGTAATACATAAAAAACAAACACACACACAAAAAATTTAATCTTACAGTACAGTACCTTGAAAAGTACAGTAGTACAGTCCAACAGCTGGCACACAGGGGCTGGCATTGAGTACACAGGCAAGAAGGGTTATGAATGGAGGAGGGAGAAGGGGTGGGAGATGGTAGAGCTGAAGGATCGTCAGCAATAGGAGACAGAGGGCAAGCTGCAATTTCACTAATGCCTGACGTTGATGGCTCAGGTTCTGGTTCCTAGCTGGATTCAATTCTATCTACCCTCTTGAAAAAAACGATCCAGTGATATCTGGGTAGTAGCTCTTTTTTTCTCGTCGTAGATGACACGGTAGCACTGGATTGCATTCTGAACGGCTGCTGCAACCGTCGTGCACCATTCTACCTTCAGGTCCCGTGCCTCAAAACTAACAGTGCCTCCTCAAAGAAAGAAAATCCCCTTGCCATTGCCTGCATCCTGAATCTCTTTGGTTCTTCAGTTACTTCTTCCTCTTGTCTCTCTTCGTCCTTTCTCTAAGCCTCCAATTCCTGGTGCTTCTTAGCAGTACCATCTACATCACCACTGCTTTTATGCTTGCCTCCAGACATCCTGGGCTTGAAATAAAGAGACTGTACTGCCGTACTCTATATAGTACTGTACAGTAAAGTACACAAAAACACACCTACTTGTAGCGGATACACGCACATGACAAGGTACGCCAGACACGTGAACTAACCTATGTGGTTGGATGTGCAAACACACATTCGCATCTTTGAAAGCTCGCCTCTTGAAGGTTCGTATGTAGGGGACTTACTGGAGCAACCTCTGTTCCTTGTTCTCCTCTAACTATGCTCATGGGGCCATTCCCACGTCTAGGCTTTTGCATTTGTTCATACCTCTGCCTCCACCTCTTTCAACGTATATATCCAAGACTTTCTCCCATATTTCCTTCAGGTTTCTGCTCAAATGTCACTTGCTTAGAGAGGCCTTCTCTAACAACCTTACCTCATATAGCACTCCCAGCATAATCCCTGTTATCCCTGATCCCTCTTATACTATTTTTGTTTTTCTCTATAAAACGTATCATCACTTTGTCTTACTGTATATTTATATTTACTTGTTCATTGTTTATTTCTCCCTACTAGAACTTAGATTCCAGAAAGCAGAGGCTGATTTTTAAAATTTTACTGCAGTAATCTCAGCACCTAGAGTGGATCTGGCAAAAAGCAGGCATCAGGTATTTGTTGAATGACTGCCTTTGAGATACAGTGCACAGGAGAGGGAGTGGATTTGAAGTTGATGATTATCCCATGTGTTGATGTTGCAGATCTGTGTGAATTTCTGGACAAAAACATCCCGTAGGCAGTAGGATGCATAGATCTGGATTCAAATGCGAGGACTGGATGGGAAAGAAATACTACAATCATCAGTATTTAGAGAGATGTTGTAATCAAGGGAATGAATATAATACAAAGAATGTGTATATCATTAGATGAGAAAAAAGCTGAGATAGAACTGTGGGATATAGCCATATGTAACAGACAGAAGAGAAGGAGGGCCCTGTGAGACACTGAAATCCAGGAGAAACTGGTTAAAAGCAGAGCAACATTCAATCATTTATTTCAGACACAGCGTCAGGATGAATGTCATTTTCCCAAACAAGGCCGTTTATTTTCTGATGAAATTAGGAAGAGATACATACATAGCCACCTATGTTTCATTGCTGGGGGAAATTATTTTCTGTTCCCCAGTCTGGTTTATGTAAAGTAGGCGGTGGAGCCTGACTCAAAGCACATGTATATTTCAAAGATGGAGTTCAGCAACCTCACTGCAAATCTTGTGGAACTCAAAGCTAAGATGCCTGACAGCAGCTTCCGGAAATCCGTGAGCCCCGGTGACAGCTGCACGAAATTGCAGAGCACAAGACCGAGGTTTTCCTCCTCCTTGCTCAGTCCCCAAGGATCTGAGAAATGGTTTTTTAAAAGGATCGAGGAAAGGGTGAGGGAGACTCATCTGAGGCTGTACAACCTGACTTTAAATTCTCCTGATTGAGGAGAATCGAAATTGCTTGAATATGTTCAATCTGCCTCCTTTTGGCTTGTGATTTCTTCCTATGTTTGAAATATGACCAAATATCCTCCTTAATCATAGAATATCTCCATTCTCACCATGGAAAACGTAATAACCTCTTTTCAGCTTTTTCTTTAAAGAAGAGGAACAGAAAGCAGTAGAATGAAAAGAGACTGAAATCGTAAAGGGCAGAAAACATGCTCCAGGTGAGGCTCGAACTCACAACCTCGGCATCACCCGCACATATACTGCTGTATAAGTACCGCGCGCTAACCGATTGCGCCACTGGAGCATGCTTTCTTTGCGTTCTCGGGGCGCGCTCTACAGAGTCATGAGCGACGGGCGCGCTCGGTCCCCGAGACAAACTGGAGCTGGAGTGCGCGACACTGCTAGGGACCCTCTTCACCCCTACCCTCCTCCACCGCGGCTACCCTGGCGAATAAAACACGCTTTGTTCGAGACACTTTCATCTTTCGCGGAAGCGTGTATGTGATCCTTCCTCTACGCCAGCGTAAATCAGCATTTCCCCGGGATCCGGGGGTGCTCCTTTTAGAAGCCCCGAGAGAAAGCTGAGGAGAAAGAGCGAGCGGACTCTAGCTCTTCCTCGCCTTGACCCCAATAAGGGAACGATATCCATGGAAGACAAGGGCTATTTAGCTGAGGCAGAGCATCACCGCGCACCGCCTGGCTGGTCCGTGATGCTTCCTACCAGATGGAGGACGCCGAGAAGCCGAGACAGCCCAGCCCTCGCTCGGCGAGTCTCCCAGCACCCGCCGCGCTCCTGGAGGGACTACCCGCCTCGCTGTCCAGCACCTCCAGGCTGCGCCTCCCGGTTCCCCCAAATCCTCCCCGAGCCTGCCTGAAAACCGCATTCGAAGTCATACAGCCAGCTGGTCCGGCATCTCTTGCGGGAAAAGCCAGAGTGGTAACCGCTCCTTTGTGGCGCGTGTTACAGAAATCAAGGCGGTGTCCACCACCCCTAATCCCACCCTGCTCCTCCACCTGTTTTGACCTTCTTTAGAGGTTCATTGCAGATAGTTTGCCTCTGCGATCTAATGCCCACCCAGTATCCTCGTTTCCTGCCTGGGGCATCTAATTATAAAGGCTAGTTTTGTTTATTTGTGTGTTTGCTTGCTTGTTTTTGGCGTGGGGAAATCGCAGCTGTCACATACACACGAGATATGAAGCCTTTTGGCTTTTATGGAATAATTCCTGTCAGATAAAAGGAGAATTGTGTAAAGAAGGGAATTGTCTATTCCTGACCACAGAGTACTTAACAAACAGGACAGAGAGTAATAGACCAGTGAGCAAATTTCTCCATACTGACGCATGAAGGGATATGAGGGCAGAAGTGTTTCCACATCTCAGTGTCTGTTGCATTACTGAATTGGGATCTTTACATACACCTTAAAGTGAGGAGCAGTGAGAAGCGATATAGACTCTTTAGTAATGACCATCTCACCACACGATCTCCTCCTACATTCCCACCACACAGTCCTAGAGAGAGACCGAGATCTGCCTGAACCTCTAGAGGTCATTCCATCTAAATAACAATAGCAGCCACTAGTTGGATCGAGCTTATCATGGGCCAGGCACTGTTCTGAGTGATTTATATAAACCTCATAAGAGCACTCATGGTGCTGTGTTCCAAGTCTGGATCTAGGTAAGAAGAACCAGTATCTAGGGAATTACTGTTCTTAAGAGATGAAAATTTACAAGACTCACAGTATGTCACTGGATATTAAACTGACTTTCATTAACACAACATAGGCATTATAATGGAGAAAAATGTTGATAGAAAGCTAAGTGCTTTTAATTGTTAATATTAACACACACACACACACGGACACACACACACATTCTGATCTCTGCCTACTCTTCCATGGAAGGCCAGCCTGTATGGACCACAGTATGGGCTCCCCTGCCCTGTGACTTCAGCTTTGAGTTTCATTTGTGGGAGCACTTAGCAGGAAACCAGAATGAGAGAAGACAGAGAGGTTGGAGTATTTATTTCTCTGGGTCCCTTTCTCTGGGTCAACTTCGTTCATCAAAGTGGACATTTCCTTCAAGCTCCAGATAAATACCAGAAGTGAAATTGCTGGATCATATGGTAGTTCTATTTTTAATTTTTTAAGAAGCCTCCATGCTGTTTTCCATAGTGACTACACCAATTTACATTTCCACCAAGAGTGCAGAAGGGTTCCCTTTTATTCACATCTTCACCAACATTTGTAATTTCTTGTCTTTTTGATAATAGCTCCATCTTTTAATTGGGGTATTTAGACCATTAATATTCAGTGATTATTGATATAGTTAGATTAATATTTACGAATTCATTATTGCTTTCTATTTGTTGCCCTTATTCTTTTTTCCTACATTTGTCATCTTACACCTTTTCTGACTTTTGAGGTTTTAATTGAGCATTTATATGATTCTATTTTCTCTCCTGTCAGCATATCAGTTATACTTCTTTTACTTTTTTTTAGTGGTTGCCCTAGAGTTTGCAATATACATTTGCAGCTAATCCAAGTCTACTTTCAAATAACACTATACCACATCATGAATAGTGTGAGTACCTTATAATAACAAAATAATCCCAATTCGTCTCTCCTGTACCTTGTATCATTGCTGTCATTCATGTCACATATATGTAAACATACATAAGCAAATACATATACATATGATATACAAATAAGCATACATGAGCAAATACTTTGTTTACACTATTATTTTGAACAAACTGTTATATGGCAGATCAATTAAGAGTAAGAAAAATACAGGGTTTTATTTTACCTTCACGTATTCCTTCTTCAGTACTCTTTCTTTGTCTATGTAGACCTGAGTTTCTGACCTATAGTTTTTCCTTCTCTCTTAAGAAGTCCTTTTAGCATTTTTTTGCAAGGCAAGTCTACTAGCAACAAATCCCCTAAATTTTTGTTGGTCTTTTTTTAATTTATTGGCTGTGTTGTGTCTTCGTTGCTGCACGCGAGCTTTCTCTAGTTGTGGCGAGCGTGGGCTACTCTTCGCTGTGGTGCATGGACTTCTCATTGTGATGGCTTCTCTTCTTGTGGAGCACGGGCTCTAGTCACGTGGGTTTCAGTAGTTGTGGCATGTGGGCTCAGTAGTTGTGGCTTGCGGGCTCTAGAGCACAGGCTCAGTAGTTGTGGCTCATGGGCTTAGTTGCTCTGCGCCATGTGGGATCTTCCCGGACCAGGGCTCAAACCTGTGTCACCTGCATGGGCAAGCGGATTCTTAACCACTGCGCCATCAGCGAAACCCAGACGTCTTTCTTTCTTGCTTGCTTCTGAAGGATAATTTTGCAGGGTACAGAATTCTGGGTTGGTGGGTTTTTTTCTCTCAACACTTTATATATTTCATTTCATTCTCTTCTTGCTTGCACGGTTTCTGAGGAGAAGTTGGATGTAATTCTTCTCTCTGTTCCTCTATGGGTAGGGTGTTTTATCCTCTGGCTTCTTTCAGGACTTCTTCTTTATCTTTGATTTTCTGTAGTTTAAAAATGATATACCTACTTGTAGTCTCCTTATTATGTATTCTTGGTGTTCTCTGAGCTTCCTCAACATGTGGTTTGGTGTCTGACATTAATTTTAGAGAAAGCCTCAGTCATTATTGTTTCAAACATTTCTTCTGTTTCTTTTTCTCTTCTCTTTCTGGTATTGCCATTACTTACATGTTACACCTTTTGTAGTTGTCCTACAGTCCTTGAATACTCTGTTCTGTTTTATTCAGCCTTTATTCTCTTTGCTCTTTCAGTTTTTGAGGTTTCTATTGATATATCCTCTAGCTCAGAGATTCTTTCCTCAGCTGTGTGCAGTCTACTTAAAAGCCATTGAAGGCATTCTATATTTCCATTATAGTGTTTTTTTGTCTCTAGCATTTCTCTTCTTCCTTCCTTCCTCCCTCCCACCCTCCCTCCCTTTCTCTCTCTCTTTCTGTTTCTTTCTTTCAATTTCCATCTCTTTGCTTACATTGTCCTTCTGTTCTTGCATGCTGTTTACTTTATGCATTAGCCCCCTTAGAATATTAATCATCGTTGTTTTGCATTCCTGGTCTGATAATTACAACATTCCCGCTATGGTGCTTGCTCTGTCTTTTCAAGTGTCTTTTTTTGGTTTTTGGTTTTTGCCTTCTGGTATGCCTTGTAATTTTTTCTTGATAGCCAGACATCATGTGCTGAGTAGAAGGGACTGCTGTAAATAGACCTTTAGTAATGTGGTGGCGAGGTGTGGGGGGCAGGGAAGTGTTCTATAGTCATATGATTAGGTCAGTGACCTTTTAGTGAGTCTATGCATCTGGACTGTGAACTTCACAAAATTTCTGTTTTTTTCTCCCCCCACCCCCAACCCTGGCCCTTAGATGGGATAGGATGATTAGATTGGGCTGGCATTGGGCATTTTCCTTCTCCCATATAGAAGGCTAGAACTGACTGAAATAGAGTATTTCGCCTCCCCCAAGTCAATATGGCTCTGCTAATACCCCATCAGGTTAGGCTCTGGTTAACTAGTTTCTCCCAAGAGCAGGCCTTTTATAGATGGACAGAGTCTTCTGGTGTATTTCAAAATAGTTCTTTTTTTTTCCTCTGCCAGTATTATGAAAAAATTTTTCTCCAATATTTACTGTGAGAACTTGGTTGAACTCCTGGCAGTAAATCTCACAATATTGTTAGGGCCCCCTGTGACTGAGTTCCCCTGGAGTTTTTAACTCTCAGAGTTGTCCACATTGAGCCTCCAGAAATTCATAAATTACAGTTCAGGTTTTCTTCCCAGTGCTCATTCCCCGGCAGTTTCTGGCCATGGGTCTCTGCTTGGTAGGTTTGTGACTCGTATTCACCAGTTTGTCTCTCCAATCTTGCCAGTAAGGGTTTGCCCTGTATTCTCCTCTCTCTTAAGGATTCAAGAAGAATTGTTGGTTTTTAGTCTGTTCAGCTTTTTAATTGTTGCTAGGACAGGGCGGAGACTTCCAAGCTGTTTACCTGAGGAACTGGAAACCATGTGTTGTGTTTTTAAAATTACTGAATATGGTGCCACGTAATTAACAGCTTTTTACCAGTGTGTGCCAAAATCAAGGTCCCTGAAGTTCAGTGGATAAACTGCAAATATTATAGACATTAACACTGTAAAGTTATTACAAAGATGATTTTAATTTTCCGTATTATTTCCTTTTAACACCAGGCTAAATAATTTCCTGATAATGTCATCTGTCTACAGAGTGCATGCAGGTTTGGAAATGTGGCATTCACTCATTCATTTTTAAAAAATGTATTCACACATATTTGAATTCCAACTTACTGTGGTGATACAGCTCTAAACAAGGCTTGGTTTTGACTATCAATAAGTGTCACTTTAGAAGAAAAAGAGAAAAAAATACATCAATTATTTAGTAGATATTATCCAATATATGCTATAATAAAGGTGTACAAATGGTGCTATGAAAAGACACCTCTCACCTAGATTGAAGGTAAAGTGATACATGAGCTGAATTCTGAAAGATGAGTGGGGCTTAGCTAGAAGAAGGGATAGAGGCATATTTCAAGCAGAGAGAGTGGTATTCATGAAGCTATGCAAAGCATAAAATCTCTGAAGACTGAGGAACGACCAGAGTCCTCAGTTGCAAGAAACAGACAGCTACTCTGGTTGATTTTAATAAAAACGAATCATCTGTGCCTGTCCTGCATCTTTAGCAATTTACAATAAAATTTTCAAACATGATACAATATAAAGTGTGTTGGATTGTTTCAAGAATCCAAAGTACTTTTTGAGGAATGTATCTGTGACTTTGGGGTATTATTATATTATTAATTATTTAATACAAATGTGGTATATGGAAATTCGATCATTTTAATCTTTGATGTAGATTCTTGATTTTAACAATTTATGTTAGCCATTCAGAAGTGATCAGGGGTTTGCTTTTGCAGACAGCTAATTCCAATAATGAGATCATAAATTGAGACCGGGAAGATTAGTTGCTTCCTACTTAGGTTGAATCTTCATCAGCACTGTGTTACTTTCTTTGTTCTTCTCTATAAACTGACCTTGGTTCCTTGGCTTTCAGGTAACTTTTATGCCTCCTAAGGTGTTTGCAAACTCACCACACTCTGGTTACATTTCTTCAGCTCAGCTTAATTCAATAGTTACTGAGCACCCACTAGGTTCCACACTCTGCAAGGCTCTGAGATACAATGTCAAACAAGATATGGCTCCTGCATTCAGGGGAGCTTAAAGTCCATTAGGTAAGTATGATAAAATCGATAATTACAATATCTCTTTAGGCCTATAGCACCCAAGTTAGTCAGGACTGTACATTGCAATTTATTGAATCCCAATGAAAATTACTGATAGTTTATCAGCCAGCTTATATTGGTATTAATTGTGTTGGTGGCACTTCAAGTAAGGTTTTCATACCTGAATTTCAGGTATCATCAAGAACTCAGATAGCACAGCAGCTTTATTTCTGTTGTGTAACTCCTTTTTCACTTGAAAAGGTCCATTTTTTGTTCTAGGTTTTGGTGTCAAGGATAACCAAAACTCACCCCTTAGAAATACATCTCTTAATTAAAGTCTGCACGAGATGGAAAACTAACACTCCTAAGGCCCCAGTGAGATTCGAACTCACGACCCCTGGTTTACGAGACCAGTGCTCTAACCCCTGAGCTACGGAGCCCCAGCTGGTAGAGTGTCCCCTCCTTTTCCCAGATTATAGGCTGAGATCTTTAGGTTTTTGTTTTGCTTGGTTTCTAGAAAATTTGACGCTCTGCCCTCATCCCCTTTTCGATTTTCTGGGCTGTGGTCAAACAAATTCCCGCACTCTCTGATAGTTTTAATATCCCGTTCGATTCGCTTTTGTCAAAGGAAGTACAAGACCCTTAAATCACCTCTGAGAGTTTTGTTTGAATGCAGAGCCTCCGAGGGTCAGAGGTTGCACGTTGACGGGAGTGGGGAATAAACAGCTAGCCCACGTGCCAAGATGCGGAGGTTGGGGTGAGAACTACTGGGCCACTTGATTTTAGTTACAGCCACACCCGGTGCTCTGCAGTACCTTTCGCACCGATTGAAGCCCAGATATTCCAGACTTCAGTTCTTAGAGCCTTGGGGGAAAGCAGGCAAGATCTGTCTCAAATTCCCCGATATCAGCTATCAGAAGAGAGACTGAGGGGTGAGGGTAATGATGAGGCCAGCAGGAAGAAGGAAATTGAGCGACCTCCCGGGAACAGAAGCCGAGGAGAGGCTCTGCCTTTTGTAGCCTAGTCCTTGAGGCTGGAATACGTTTTGGAGCCTCAATCCGGGGTGTAAAGAAAGGGCCATGTTTCTCCTCCACCGCGCGTCGCTGAAATCCAAATAGAAAAGTTCTGTCCAAAGGAGCTGTGGCAAAGATACCAGAAAATTATTAATTTCCACCCGGGTAAAGGGGCTGTGAGGGTCACCAAAAAAAAAAAAAAAAATCTGTATAGCGACTCATCTCACACAAGCAACAACCATAATGTACAGAGAGCCGGTAAAGAAGAAAACTCAACCACAAATCCTAGGTCTCCTGTCCCAAGTCAGAGGCCCTGTGCACCTGAAACAAAGCAAGGACTGTTTTCCTGTCTACTTTCAGGATTTGATAGCTGGCTAATAAAGAAACAATGGCTCTTAATTACAAACAAAAAGCAAAACCAAAACACCTCGACTACTGACAAATACAAGTAACATTAAAACAACTCAGCAAAATAAGATTTATTGGTGGAGAAGTGGGGAATCCAGTCTCTATGCATCTGTCCCAACCTGGAATACAGTTCTCCCATAATCCAGAGGAGAGGCTGCAGTCTCTGAAAAGCCAGCCCGCCAGCTATCTAAAAGGTCTCCCAGGGTAAAAAATAACACACTCTACCTCCCACTCACCAAAGTCATATACAGGCAAAACAATGCCCTTGTGACCTGGAGTGTCATAAATGCAAATAATAGGGAAACGCAGCAAAAAAAGAAATGGGCGTATTAAAGAAGTTGAGAGTGAGGGGAGTGAAAGAAATTGAGGTCGATTTTATCACTACTACTCATCAGCGCTTCCTAAACGTCTCTGGACTCAAGGTCTGCCTCCTGCCTTCCAGAGGAGCCAGTTTGTTCAGATTCTCCAAAATCCTAAACTTGCCTGTGCAGAAGGGCCTGTCACTGGAAGCTCCTCTTCATCTCCTGAGTATCAGAGAAGAAGGGGATGCAGGCTCAAGAGAGATCATAAAGTCCCAACAAACCTGTGATTTGCAGTTTTCTCAGATTTCATCCTGTATTTAGGTTATAGTGTTCACCTCTGGTTTTCTTGCACCTAAAGAAATGTATAACCTCGATGAAATACGGCGAGACGGGCAACAGGAAGAAACAGTCCTCAGGACTTTTCAGTAACATTCTCCTCAAGGTCTTTCTAGTTTCTGTCTGCTGCCCGGGCCCAAAGTCACATGCTTTAGGGTTTGTTCCCATTTTCAGGTAACAAAATGTCCATTACCCAGTACTCGTCATGAATTTATTGTCTCTCAGTCCCAAATTCACCCTTTTTGCCTGCCTTGTGGAAATGGATATGAATCCTTTAAATAGTTTTCTTTTGCCAATCGGCACTGAAACTCTGCAGGTAGAGGATGGTGGAGAATCATTGGAGGAGGAAGGGGGTTTTGCATCCTGGTTCTCACGCACTACTTGGACTGCTGCTTCCCCAGGGCCTTGCTGCTACACCAGGCATGGTTTTCTCCTGCTTCATGATCCAGCAGCAACCAGCAGCCACCAACTTCCCCTGGCCAGCGTCCCCCTTGAGTGTTTTATAGTGGAGTGCTCTCAGTGAGAGACCTCTCCAAGAAGAGCTTTCCAAGAAACGCTGGAAGATGGATCTCCAGCCAGTTCCAGAGGGCACATTTCAAGCAAGTTCTGCTGGCACAACCCGAGAGCAATTTCTCCACTCTTCAGTGAGCCATGTCTGTGCCTTCCCCATCGAGGTCTGGATCTTAGCTAAGGGTGGGGTGAAGGATAGAGGGCTCTTCCTTCTGTGCTTTGGCTCAGCTGTAGGTGAGGGGCACTTCCTAAGCTGTTTTCAGCCCTAAGGGTAATGACTGCTCCTTAGATCTGCTATTCCTTTATTGTCAGTGTTGTCTTTACTTTTTTACTAGCCAATTCCTTGTTTCTCCAACACCTTCTTCAGGTAATAATTCTCTGTATTAAACTTTCCCTGTTCATTATAAGAGAAATACTTTCTGGAGATGTAATGTACAACATGACAACTGTAGTTAACAACACTGGATTGTATATTTGAAAGTTGCTAAGAGAGTAGATCTCAAAAGTTCTCATCACAAGGAAAAAACGTTGTAACTATGTGAGCTGATAGTTGTTAACTAAATTTATTATGGTATCATTTTGCAATATATACATATATCAAATCATTACATTGTACACCTTAAACTTAAACAATGTTATATGTCAAATATATCTCAATAAAACGGAAAAATAAATAAATAAACAACTTTTCCTGCCAAGTTATCTGTTCCTCTCTCCTCATTGGACCAAGACTGATCCATACCTAACTATTGTCACGTAACAAATCATACTAAAACTTAAACGGCTTAATTTATCACCTGTCATTTATTCGTTCGCACAGCTTTGTTGGTTTTCACAGAGTTTGGGCAGAGCGCAGTGAGGACAGCTTGCCTCTGCTCCGTGATTTCTGGAAACTCAGTTGGAAGACTCTAAGACCAGGGGCAGGAAATCATCTGAAGGATGGGTTACTCAAATGTATGGCAGCTGCTGCTGGCTGTGCGCTGAGGCCTCAGTTATTTTCCACGTGGTCCCTCCCTGCGGCTTAGTTTGGGCTTCCTCACAGTGTGGTGGCTGGGTTCCGGGGACAGATGTCTTGAGAGAAAACTATTGGAAGCTTCTATCACCTTTTATGACCTGGCTTTGGAAGTCATAGAGTATCTCTTCCATCGTAGTCACAGGACTATCCAGATTCAAGGGGAGGGAACAGAGACCCCCGCAACCTCTGGAAGGAAATGTGTCAAAATTGCATTCAAAGGAAAATACGTGGCATGAGATACAGTGGTATGGCCATCTTTGGAAAATACAATTTACTACAGGTTTTTTATGACTGAACTCTAACCACTTAGAAGCCTCTATCTCCTCAGATTTCACTTATCCAATGTCCCCTGGACTTGTAATGAAAATTTTGAGACATTAAAATAAATTAATATTAAACAGGTGCCTAGGAAACATACTACCCAGCAGTTCATGGAATATTGACTGTACTGGGCCCTGCAAAAATCAATCTATAAAGAAAATTGAATTATGGCATATTTCAGTTGCAATTTCATGTTTACATTATATTTTGATAATATCCATTTTCAAGTATTCCAAATATTTTAAACCTGTATTCAGACGTTTTCATCTACAAAAAAATATATAAATAGACTTCAAGAGTGTATAGGAATATACCTATGCTTCAAGGTATAGGAAGCATTAGTGCAAAAATTCAACATATGTATATATTAAAATACAAACTGTCAATTTTGCATACTTTGTAATTGTACTGTTAGTATAGTGAAAAAATAGTCACAATAAAAAGATTAAAATCTACAAGCAATAAACTTAATTTTTAAAAAGAGATGCTTCCCATTTAGTTTTAGGGTAATAGATGAGGTAATTACAAATTAAAAAGTGATAGCTCTCAAATTTAAGTGTCCTATAGATTTAGATTTTACAGCCTAATTATAGAAACTTGGTGATACTCCTAGTTATCGGAATTTTAAATTTCTTCTCTCCTTTAATCCTAGAATAATCATTGCAACAAAGATATTTCTTCTCTTTTTTTTTCTTTTTGTCCCCCCCCCCCACTTTGGCTATTTCATTTTCAGTCACTTAAACATATTTTTTTCAACATTATGTTTCAGAATAGCTGCGGTCACCCAAGATGGGTAATATTTATTGGAAAGCATCTGAGAGCTCTAGAGAGAAGAAAGGCAGGATTATTACTGTAGAGCACAAGTGACCCTGAAGGTCAGGAGACGGTGATGGGTGGAATGAATGATGTAAGTATGGCTTCAGGAGATAAAATCACAGTTTGGATGGGTTGAGAACAAGGGGACTGACCCTCTCTTGTCCAGAGCAGTGGGGTTGACCATTTATTCACTTAAGTTTCCACCGATCCTGGGGCAGCATCGAACTGGACCTGCTGGATAAAGGTTTGAATCACAAAGAACACAGTGACCTGGGGTCCAGATCACATGTGGGGGTCGGGACCGTAGGAGGAGATTCGTGTGAGGCGCGGGACCCTGGTCTGGCAGGCGGCGGAGCGGAAAGCAGGAGACTGGGCTGGGAGTACTGGGGAAGGGGGAGGAGCGAGGAGGGAGTGTCGCTCAGTACCCTGCCACCCTGTCTCCAAGGCAGAAAGAATTATTCAGGTCCTCGCTAACGCTCGTACCTCCTACCTCTCTCTGTTTCTCAGTCTCTGAATTCAGAACTAGTCCGACAAATTTTCAGAAGCTTTCTTCTGGGACGCAGCTAGGCGCTAACCCCTCAGCGTCTGCAGTATAACACTTCCAACTACAGCAACGTGTCAGGATGGCCGAGTGGTCTAAGGCGCCAGACTCAAGCATCTGCTTCTCACCGTTGAGGCTTCTGGTCTCCGAATGGAGGCGTGGGTTCAAATCCCACTTCTGACACATTCCTATTTTGTTTCACCTGACACGTTGAGGTAAAAAGTTTCACCTTGGATAGCTCATAATAACTCAACCCTCAGCACTGCAAATATTTCCCACCCTGAAGGGCACTCGAAAATGAGAATTCCCCAGTCTGAGAATCTCAGGATACTTTCAGAGCTATATGGAGGCAACCTCCAGCGCTGCCTTCTGTGAGATCCCTCCTCCCAGGAAAAAACTACCATAACAACTTGTGGTCTTTTCCTTAGTGGATCAACTGACCGGTCATCCACACTTGGATCTTGGGTTTTTACTGTGGGAAGAATTACTGAAACCTTCACTGCTTTTCTGCACACAGAAAGGAATCTGTTATAAAGTTCTAACAAAAAGTTTCCTTTGTCACCTTCTTATATCACGTCTAAAATCTAAGAGGGAAAGTCCCTCAAGATTATGACGCTGCTGAAAACATTTTTTGGTTATCAATAGCCCAAAAATGCTCATACTATTAAAATTAAGTAAATTGATAGCTCATTTTGAGATTTCTTTTCAGAATGATGTGACCTAGATGTCTTGTCTTTCATTTTATAAAGTAAAAAAATGCCTTCTATGAAGTTCTACATAGGCTAAGTAAGATCTTGGTCTTAAAATTAAGATCTTAGACTTCTGCAGCTTTGACATTAAATGAGTTTTTCTTCCTGTATAGATTTTAAATCACTACACAGCAATTTTTCTCCTAGAAATGTATCTCAGTGAAATTCCAGCTCAGCTCCATGCTTGGCCTTACCTAGTGTAGCATTTTGCAGTACCAGATTGTTAGAGGCAACCTAGATGTCCATCAGGTGTACAGCAGTGGCCACCCATGAATTTCATGCTATGTAGTAGTTGCACATAGAAGCAGATGTAAATGTAGCAAGACAATAGATTTTTCAAACTGCGTTGAGTAAAAGAAAAAATATCAGGTTGAACAGTGCCAATTAAAATCACACAAAGCAACAGCATTTTTTTGAGGGTAGTTTCTTTTCTAAAGAACATTAACAACTTTAGAGAGGATCTATATGTTGCGGGGAGAGGAAAGGAATGGATACAGGCCATGAAACAAACTAGAACTGAGAGTGACCTTTCATGGACCAATAACACAACTGAGCCCTGGACAACCAAGTGTGATTAACTTACCTTTTGAACCCAAAGCCTCTCTTTCCCTTCCATTATTAAATTCCACTTTTTTACACTCTACAGATTCCTAAGCACACACCACTCTTTTCTGCTCTGCATTTCCCCTGCAATCATGAAATTCTAAATTATTTTTCTCCATTCTCCATTTTCATCTTTTTCAACCATTGTTTCGAGTTGGGACTGTTTATTTTCCTGTTACTGGCTTTATTTTGTATTTCAAAGCATTCCTACTGTATTTTGGACTAGACAGAGAAACCTAAAAAGTATTGATAAAATAAAAAATAATTTTACAATGTTTACTTCTCTTTATAAGGTACCCAACACCTGCTCAAGATGGTGAGTACTGAGCTCTGAGGATCCTTCTAGCCAGGAAATTGTTACAGAGCTTAATTTAAAAAAAAAAAAAAAAACCCCAAAAACAACTTAGGAGACAATGTTCTGAGTACTTGCCACTTTTCCCAACGTGTCGTTTCTTAAATATTTAACTTAGGAGATGGTAAAATAAGGTATTGTGATGTTGTTTTTAAATGTAAAAGGCAAAACCAGAAACTGTATATACTTACTCCTTTGTATATCTTTCTCATTAATACAAAAATACAAAGACTGCAAATTGATTTTAACAATTGTATGATTGTTTCCATTTTGTTTCTTTCAATTCCTCTCTATGGGGAAAAGCTGTGAATTTTCCAATAATTTCCCCACTGGGAAAGTCTAGGACTTTGTGTGGGAGACCCTTAAGCTGAGCTACCACTAGAGAAAGTCTGGGTCCTTCTGGCTGGTGTGGTCATGCAGGAGATTGGCCTTTGATTTGCCAACAGCGAGGCAGCCAGTATAACGTTTTCCTCCTGCCCACAGCAAGTGGGTCTCTCCGGGAAAGGAAGATCTTCCTGGTTACTTTGTATTTTTGTTTTGTTTTGTTTGTTTTTGAGTCAAGTTCCTGGGTTTCGTTAAGATCAACAGGCTGACATAGCAGGGCACGACCTTCTGCTGGAAATCCACTGCCGGCTTCTCTCGGGAAGAGAGGGTCATCATCGGTGGCGCTACGATTTTTAAAATGTGCCCAGTACTCCAGGTTCTCTTATTGGGAATTTTCATTTGTCAAAGGCTTGACTGGAGGTTCGGGAGACGCTGGTGGAGGGGTGTCTTTAGAGGCAGAAAGGGCCAAACTACGGAATAAGCGCGGATGATGCTCAAGTGCCAGGGGGAACCAAGGTGGAAGGGCAAGAGTGAGATTTTTAAAAGGCTGAAAAGTGAGTGTGCCTGCCGAGAACAAAACTGAATCCTGTCAGAAGTGGGATTCGAACCCACGCCTCCATGCGGAGACCAGAAGCCCCAGGAGAGGGAAGACACAAGCTTGAGTCTGGCGCCTTAGACCACTCGGCCATCCTGACACGACAGCAGCAGATGCTCAGCGGTAACAATTCTGTCCATGATTGAAGACTGTTCCATCCAGGAAGGAGAGGAACCAGTCGTTTTTAGAAATTACAGGAGCAAACCGAGCACTATCTGCAAAACCGAAAGACAGGAAAGGAGGAGTTTTACGGTGAAGACGTGCGCTGGGCGACAGAACTGATGCTGCTCTGAAAACCGGGAGCCCACATCACCTACTTTGAGTCTCTTTCTCTCACTCCACCCCCGCTGACCACGGTTACAAGACCGACCTTAAGGAGTAGGGGACTTGGGATATAGATTTTATCGGTCCATGTTGCAACTACCGGCTTTCAGGAGCTTTCCCCGCTGCTCACAGTTTCACACAGTATTTTATCTTAGGCTTTTATTAGTGGAGACTGGGCCTGTGAGTGGGACTTAAAGATTCCCTGTACAGTAGTATTTCCAGCATCTTAACAGTTCCTGCAAGGGTCCACTCCCTTATCCTCTCTGCTCTTCTCTCCTCCCTTTCCTTCCGTTGCCATTTTTCTCTCCCTCTAATTTATCTTCCCTCTTCCATTCTTTCCACCTGCGTGAAAGAAGGGATGTGAAGTGAAGAAGCAGGACATGGTTTATTATAGGACACATAATAAGAGAAATATAGAGCATGGAGGACTCAAATTAGGTCTTGGTTTAAAATCTCTACTGAGTTTTAAAAAATGTTTTTGTTGTTGTTAAAATCCCTCCTGCTTTGGTTGAAGAGAGAGGTTCATCCAATATTTTCTTTCCATTCTGTCCCATAGTAGTCTTTAGTTAGTCTCCCAAATTAATAGCCTTCAGAAACTTTTCATTTCCTACAGAAAAACAACCCGAACACATATGTATGAACTGGCAAAACAGCTATTGAAAGATCCAATTTTGTGTGCACAATGATCAGGGGTGAGTTGTTTTCTTTTGCTTCATTTTTGGTCTTCATGCAGAGAACCTAAAATACAGTTTTAAAGGCAATGCAGGAAGAGTAGAAAACATGAGGATCTTGAATCAGATGTGTATGTTTGAATTCAAGCTTCATCACTTACAAAACTGTGATGTGTGATATTTTATATTATTGAGACCCTCTGTGAACACTTCCTTCATCTGTAAATTTAGAGGGAAATCCCTACCTCAAGATTCTTGAAGGATTAAAAAGAATTTATGTAGGTACTTTCCCCAGCAAGCCATGTGACAAGGAGCAGTCACTGAAGAGACCATTCACCCTCGAGGTTCTATTTACAACCTCTGGCATTTATAGAGTTTTGCGACAACCCAAATTCCCTGCTCCATTGCCTTTTCTGAACTATGGTGTCCTACCTTCCAAACGCTTAGAAAATATGCTCTGGGTTCTCCTTTTCTGCCAATTAATAATCTTTCAAACGTAACAGCTCCCCCTTCCCCTTGGTCATGTGCTCTGTCATTCAGCCCTCGACATCCCAGTTAGGAGTTCTCTCTCCCTCTTTTGAACCCCCCAAACATATTGGTGTTATCATTCAATGAAAAGCTGAAAACTTGACTTTCAAACCAATATAATATGAACACAGTGTCAAAGATTTCATATATCTCACTAACCAATGAGTAAGCTGTTAAAAATGCTTCAAAGGAGATTATGAAGAACAGACAACACGCAATCTGAAAGGCTGAAATAAATGTGCTAACAGATGCAAAATTGGTTAATATTCTGTAGGGCAATAAAACTTAAGATTGGACTTATTTCTTCTATTGGGTAAAATTTTATCTCAACTGAGCAAAATCCTTTGCATTGATGTAAACAAGAACCAGTTGCATTATTATCAATTTTCTGTGAGTTAACTTCTCCCACCATAGAGTTCCGGAATAGCCTAGTAAATAGAAAGTCAGTCAGAGATGCACACCCCTATAAAATCAGATAATTCCTACGTGGTCTACTAGACTAATGCCCAGTACTTCACTAACGCAAGGACCCAGTAAATTCTGTTGTTCATTTTAAAATCTTGGACACATTTTCCTGACACATATGACAATTTATGGTAGTCGTCTAACAGTAAGCTAATTAGGAGAGTGTTAGTGGAAATGGAGACATGTCCCTGAGTTCTGACTCTTGTCTTAGTTTACCTATTTGTAAAACGGAGGGGGTATATATTTAATTACAATGCTGTAGTCAGGTGGAACATTTTAAAATCTTTTATACTTTCCTTAGTTTACATGCTTTCTAATGGACTCTTGTGTTTCCAAGATGAATAAAAACAAATGTATTATCCTGCTTTTGTTTCCAATCTTTCTTCTATCTCTCCCCACTTGATTATTTAAAATATCAGGTGTATGTAGCGTGAAGGGAATTCCAAATCAGCAGTGTCTCCAGAGGCAAGTGAATTTTGTTTCCCAAGCCCAATACAATGTGCAACTCAATCGAAATGGTCAAAATCTGGCAAACCAGAGAAATAAAGACTCCACATTAGAGATCCCGCAGTTTGATTAACTCCATATTAATCCCTTCCGGGAACTTTTTGAAGCTTTCACTTGTAAGGATGTCTTTTAGGGGAAAGAGCAATAAAAATACATTTTCCACAAACTGTATGTGTGCACTTGAAAGAGGTTGTTTTAAGAGCTCCTGAACAGAGACTGGGACAGCTTAGGCCGTAAAGAAGATAGTCTGTGATGGCAGTATTTGCACAAAGTCATGGAATTTTCTCATAAGCTAGAAATCAATAGAATAAAGACTTCTGCAACTGAGTTCCACTTATTCAAAATAAGTTAGAAATTGGCTTGAAAAGAGAACAGTTTCTGAAATAAACATAAATGTGGAATTAGTCTCTGCAAGTCTAAGTTATATTACTTGAAGCATCTTGGAACAGTAGCCTTTTTTTTTTTTTTTAAGTTTTGTAGGTCAGTGTTTCTTTCATTTTAATGAGCTTACAAATCACCTTGGGATCTGGTTAAACGCAGATTTTTATTCAGTACATTTAACATATGAAAGAATCACCTGGAGCAATTGTTAAAGCACAGATGCCTGGGCTCCACCCCCAGAGATACAGTCAACCCTCCCGTATCCCTAGGTTCTGAAATCCTTGAATTCAAACAACGGTGGTTCAAAAATATTAGGAAAAATTTCCCAGAAAGTTCCAGAAAGCAAATTTTGAATTTGCCATGCACCAGCAGCTATTTACATAGCATTTACATTGTATTAGGTATTATAAGTAATCGAGAGATGATTTAAAGTGTACGGGAGGATGAGTGTAGGTTATATGCAAATAAAGTCATCCCTCAGTATCCTTGGGGAATTGGTTCCAGGACCCCTAAGGATACCAAAATCCGAGAATGCTCACATTCCTTATATAAAATGGCACGGTATTTGCATATACACACCTTCCATATATTAATACTTCAAATCATCTCTAGATTGCTCATAATACCTAATACAATGTAAATGTGTGTAAGTAGTTGTAAATACAATGTAAATGCTATGTAAATAGTTACCAGCACTTGGCAAATTTCAATTTTGCTTTTTGGAACTTGCTGAAATTTTTTTTCAAATATTTTCAATCAGAATTTGGTGGAATTTGCAAATGTGAATGCAGGGATATGGAGAGCTGACTGTACTATGCAGAAACAATTTCCCTTCTCTTCTAGTTTTTTTCGGCTGGTCTAGTAACTAAAGTGACGTAGGAAAGGTTAACAGGAGAAAAGCTGATTTAATTTCATAAGTACAGGAGCCCCAAAGATATGAAGCTCAGGGGCAAATTGGCGAATTGAGACTTATGCCACCCTGAGCTCAGGAATGGGATAGGGGCCTGAGGCTTCAAAGGGGAGGTGTGTAGTTCCCAGGAGGATAAGAAGAGGAGGAGTTTGGTAATTAGAAATTTGCCCTGCCATGCGCATAGGTCTTTCAGATAGAAAAGTTACATCTGGTAATAGTTTTTTTTTTGTTGTTTTTGTTGTTTTATTTGTTTGTTTGTTTTTTCTGGTACAGGCCCCCTATCAAAACTCTTTTGGGTAGTTATGGGAGAGGTAAAAAAATTTTTTTCCTGAGTCACCTGGGTCTTGATTGACTTCAGCTCAAAATAATTCACATGCCAAAGAGGCATATTTTGGGGTGGCATATTCTGCTTCCCTTCAACATCTAACTTTAGAGAGATTACATTTTTTCTCTTTTAATAGACATGATGCTCTCTTTTCATGCTAACAGGAAGACTACCCATCATGTGATATCTTAACTCCAGAATCTACAGACTAAATATAAACAGTCATTGGCTGATTCTCCAGTCAAGGAGCAACTTCTAATCCTGTTTTCTCTATTTCTTGTTTGGAACTTTAAATCTCCTTTTTCATGCTTATTTACTAGTCTTTCATATTTTTCTTCTATTAATCTCTGTTTTATTGACTCAGGAATATTCACTTATATTTTTTCTACTTTTACTTTCTTCATTTGTATCTAATTTTTTTATTTATCCCCATCCCTTGAGTGTTGAATGATGTGCGATTTTTTTTATTAGTTATCTATTTTATACATATTAGTGTATATATGTCAATCCCAATCTCCCAGTTTATCCCACCACCACCCCTCCCATGAAGTGCAATATTTTTAATGAAAAGTTCTTGATTTTAATATAGTCACAGTTGTCATCTTTGTCTTTATTGTTGGATTTTCCCCTTTTAATTAAAAGTTCTTTTCTACCTTTAGTTCCTAAAGATATTCTTCACTGGTATCCTTTAAATGTTTTTACTTTGTCTCCTCCCTGGAAACACTTCCAGGTCAATTCAGTACAATTCAATCCAGATGACCACATTTAAAAAAATCTGGGGCTTCCCTGGTGGCACAGTGGTTGAGAGTCCGCCTGCCGATGCAGGGGACACGGGTTCGTGCCCCGGTCCGGGAAGATCCCATATGCTGCGGAGTGGCTGGGCCCGTGAGCCATGGCCGCTGAGCCTGAGCGTCCGGAGCCTGTGCTCCGCAGCGGGAGAGGCCACAATAGTGAGAGGCCCGCGTACCGCAAAAAAAAAAAAAAAAAAAAAAAAAAAATCTGCTGAGGGAGTACTACAGGGGAGTGGTTAAGCAGCATTAAGCAGTGGGCTTTCAAAATGAAGGTTTGAAACCATATACAAGCCCCTGTGCTCTTGTCCTTTGAGGTTAAAGGCTTTTTGCTTTAACATCCCAGGCCTCCTCTGAGTCTCAAAATGTTGACTCAAGAGTTAACGATTAGGAATTGTGAAGACATAGACACAAAGAATAGCTGTTGGTCCAGGAAACTAGTAACAATTTAGACTATAAACCAGCCGTATAGCAGAGTCACTGAACTCCCAGCTCCCTGAAAGATAGACGTAAATGTCGGACACACATTACTACCTTTCTACAGGAAGCAGACGCCCACCAGATGAAAACTGCTGACCACAGGCATGGAGACCCCAGACTGACTGAAACCAGAAGATGTGTGGTGCTCAAAATTTCACCTTGATGCCAACCAGTCTGAGAATTGTGCACAAGGTCATCACACACCCTGGAGCCCCTCCCTCACACTGCCTTTAAAGGCCGGTGCCTTTAAAAACCATATTAAGATGGTTTTTTAAGGGCACTTGTCCACCATCTTCTTGGTTAGCTGGATTTCTCTTTTTTCTTCTTTGCTGTTGTTGTTTAGATTTCTCAAATAAAGTCACTCCCCTTGCCTCAGCACCTCGTCACTCAATTTATTGGCCTGTCCTGTGGGGAGTAGCTGATCCTGCATTCTTCCTGTGAAGACATCAGGCTCCCTCTTTGAGAATTCAGGCCTGACTTTTCAAAGGTGATAGAAAGATAGTAAAGAAGCTGGGGGGGAGGGGGAGAGGTTTGCAGGAAAGAGAACCAGACTCTATAGAAATCTGGGGAGCAGGACCAGATACATAACTTACAGGACCCAGTGAAAAATGAAAATGAGGGCCCTTTGTTCAAAAAGCAGGAAGAAAGTGCTGTTAAAATTATGAAAATATACCCATATGAGTCTGGGTTAAGGGCTCACGCCCACCAAGACTCCCACCCAACTTAGCCTGGCACTGTCAGGCTGCCAGACTGGGGCAGGGACAACAGGCACTGTGCCACACCCGAGAGGCACCAGAGTTATGCTCCTTAACCAACCACCTCTTCCCTAGACCTCCCAGGGGGCTCACTGCTGAGGCAGGTGTGAGAGGGGGGTGGGGAAGGATAGTAGGGCAGGTTGCCAGCTGAAGGGTACATTGGCCACCGAAAACTCATCTCTGGGTGGCGGGACCTGTGAGAGCCAAGGCTTCAACGAAAGCCCCACAACTGCATGTGTTCCGTGTCCTATTGGACCTCACGAAACGTGTGTAAAGGTAAAACTATTAAGAATTTCAAGAGAGCAATTGCAGAGCATTAAACCCCAAGAGCAGGACCCTTCTGAGTGTGGGTTTGGGGGCAGTGAGCTGCGTGACTGCATAGGTCTCAGGCCCATGAATCTGGCCCATTTAAGGAGCACAGATCATATTCAGAATCTTGTGGGAGAGATACTGGCTTGGTCCCTCTGGTGATGAAACATCGTCTGCAGCTCCTCTAGCCGCTCCATCCTGTAGCTGAACTGTGACTGCAATATGGGCCTTTCAAATAAGAACTTTAAGCAGATGAATAGAAATTGAAAGATAAATTTGAAGCTAAAGATGAGGCAATAAGGAATGAACAATAGAAATGGAATATGTGTGGTATATGCCCTAGAATCCAAAGCTACATAAATGCCCACAAAAACGGTGTGACCCTCAAGGACTCAGGTTACTTTGCTGGAATATGAACATTTGCATTGAGCATTTGAAGAGATTTACAGAAGGCCACTAATAATGCCAAGGCCTGGACCCCAACCATACCTCATCGAATTTCCAAACCTTCCTTCCAAGGTTTTCCTGGGAGAGCACTCAGGACTAAAAGTTACTGGCTTACAAGACCATGGGCCAATGATTCTCTTTTTGAAGGTGGTAGTTTTATTCTGTTAATGTAGCTGGGGAGGTTACTGGGGATGACAATATCTGAGGAAGTGATGATTCCATGGCTGCGGTCTTAGGAGGTTAAGACAAAATCTGTGGCTTCTGTAGCAGAGAAAATGAAAAAAAGTAGAATCGGAGCCCTGCAGAATTCAGAGGGGAATTGAGAAGGACAGAACAGCTCAGAAAAGGAATCAATCAATCATCTCCTGAGGTAGACTTATGCAGCAAAAATCACCCTTCTGGATTATGAATATTGGTGGCTAGGTTCGTCTCAAGAAACTCGAGTTTTCTCTGCCCTTGGAAAATGATAATTTCTGGTTCCTAAGGAGATTGGAGTATTGATAACCTGTCTTTGTAAAAATCCACTAAAAAGTTTCACCTCATCCGTAGCACCTTCGATGTCCAACACTTAATTTAGAAATATATTAGAGCAATCCAAATCATACAAAAGAATGTGGCATATAACCATGAAAATAGAAAGGGAGAAGTCTGGTTTTGAATAAGCAGGCAGCAGGTGGCCGTGGACTGAGGTGTGAACAAAGAATCCAGCTAGGGCAGATCACCTTGGGCTTCACGTCTCCCTCAGCTCTGCGAGTGACAATTCTCGGAAGTATTTGCTTTTTCTTCTCTTCCGCCACGTCTTCAGTTTCTCCAGGGGCGTACAGTGCCCCTGCCCTGTCCTCGGCCTTGCCATTGAGGGGGAAGAGCCAAGGCGTCGCAACTTCAGAGTCTGGGAGTGAGCTGTGGGAGGCGTGGGGGAAAAAAGTCTGAGTTCTAAATTCATCCCTAGAAATCGGTGTAGGAGACCCTAACGGGTTGAATACCAAGTTCCTGAGAAAGGGTTTCAGAGCTTCGGTTTTTGAGTAAATTGCAAAAGTGCAGAAGCCTTAGAGATTTGCTTGTAGGCAGCAATCTTGAGGAGGAAATGTGGGGCCAACTCAGAATGAAAGAAGGAAGTTAGTGGGAAAGGGAGAGGGGGAAGAATCAACAGGCTTGAGCATCTATCAGTCTGTATACAAATTGATAAGGTACAAGAAAGTTACCCAGAACAGAGAGCAGAGTGGCGCAGCGGAAGCGTGCTGGGCCCATAACCCAGAGGTCGATGGATCGAAACCATCCTCTGCTATGACTTTTCTTTTTCCAATATTGGACCCAACACACGTTATTCACTTCCTCAAACTACAAGATTCCCATAAGAACACCAGGCAGAGGCAGCTAAATTCAAGCACTCATGACAGTGACACTACTGATTTACATTTCTTGTTTTCTTTTGGATCTTAATGAAAATTAACCTCTATCAAAAATGTGTCTTTATCAATGTTTATAAAGCTCGCAACATATTGGGAAACAATGCAACATCTTAATTATCGTCTGTGTGCAGTGACTCTGTCACTGCATTTTTGCCTATGCAGACGTGTTAACAAGACTTGAAATGGAACAGGACCCTTCGATCTTCCCTGCCCCTCCCCATGCCCCCCCGCCTGCCTTTTATCTGTAGAAAAACTAGCCAAAAGAATAAGTATAATCAGAGAAGTGAGAAAATGCAGAAGCAAAGGAAAGCAGTCAAAGAGGACAAAATAATAATAGTTTAGTCATTGAGCAAAGTCAATGCCCTTTAGTTCCTCCTCAAGGGCTATAGGTAATATTCTGAGCCACATCCTGTGAGCTGTCTTGTAGATACTGAAATTCCCACCAGGTGGAAGAAGTTAACTACCTGATGACCAGACTGTAGCCACGACCTAAGCTGCCACAATTCTGAGAACTGACCTCAAAGAAATGGGAAAAAATCGGCCGTGGAACTAAAGATTGGCTGTACTCAAAACAATCAAGATGACACTGATCAGACCAACCACAACCAATTTCAAGATGACTGTCAGAGCTAACAGTGCTATTTCTGCATGTAGCGCCCTCCCTCCGCCTATCCACCCCTGAAACCCGCCTTTGAAAGCTCTTGGCCACTGATTGTCAGTGGGGGGAGTCGGCCTTTGGACAGGAGTCCGCCCTCTCCCCTGGTTGCCGGCCTCCGAAATAAAGCAAACTTTCTTTTTCACTAAGCTTGCCTCTCAAGTATTAGAGCAGCGGACAGCCGGACCCCACTTTCGGTAACAGTCTCATGAACAAATGAAGACCTGCCGTGACAGAGGCAGCGAATGCTGTTCCACCTGCCTGGTCCTTCCTGCCTTTAAAGAGAGTGGAGCTCAAGATAAAATGTGGAGTTGAAAAGTAAAGGAATAGGACAGGGACAAATGTGGACTCCCCACACTGGCAAGAGGGAGGTTGGAGAGACGAAGGGAAGAGTAGAGGGGGAAGGAGACTGGGGAGAGGGTGAAGAAAAGGCGTGTGAAGGAAAGGTGGGCGTGCTGAAAAAGTGACATGTAAGAAAATTTTGAAGAAGTGGGTTTTCAGGGAGCTCTTTTCCTGGACGGAAGCACCACTTCGAAGTGGGCGTTAGGTTGTTTCTTGCTGTGGCGTTAAAATTCCAGGAGACCCCAACTCTGAAAGAAAACACTGGAGGAAACAAAGGGAAATAAACCTCCTCCTTGTGACATAACCTTCATTCTTTACCCAATTTTTGATTTTCCTGAAGTTCTTCCCACCTACTGATGTCATTGCCGGTGAAGGAGCCTGCGCGCCCGCTCTAAAGCCGCCTCTGATGAGTGGGTGCCGCCTCAAAGGGCTCTGTCTGCAATCATTAACTGCAGGAATATTCCCTCCCCAACGGATCCCACCCTACTCTCAGCACGACTTTCCCCCTGCAATAAGTGCTACACAATAATTGTCTGTGCAACGAAGAGAAAGTTTGGGGGTTAAATGGAATCTTCAATACAGTCAAGCCAGTTGCAGTGTTGGGTCGGGGGTACGCGATCAACGCCCCTGGCAGACCCAAGTGATTTCCGAAATCATGAACATCACTAGCACACCTCGGTGTTCTTAGGCATTCTGTATAATGAGTTAAAAGTGTACCACTGAAGCCTGAATAGCTCAGCCGGTAGAGCATCAGACTTTTAATCTGAGGGTCCAGGGTTCAAGTCCCTGTTCAGGCGGAATAGATAACTTTTCCATTTCAGGTAACAGAGCCCATTTAGAAATGCCTCTGAAAGTGGGGAAACCCTAACAGCCAAATCAGGGAAAGGCACTAACCTAAAATAGTTTACCTTTTAGTTTTTCATTAATTTTCCTTTCCCAAATATTCACAGAAACACTTCCCCAAGTTTCTAAGAGGAATCGAAAAAGGGCATCATATAAAAATAATAAACCAGTAATAGATTTATTGAGAAGTAAGCCATTTAAAGTTCCCTTAAAATGATTCATTAATCTGGGAGTGGAGGGGAGCAATTTGGATGGACCCAACTAGATGTGATGGTATTAGGAGGTGGGATCTTTGAGAGGTGATTAGGTCATGAGTTAATCCCTCCTAAATAGAAATAGTGCCCTCTCAAAGGAGACCCCAGAGAGCTCTCTCTCCCTTCTGCCACGTGAGGCAACAGTGAGAAGACAGTGGTCCATGAGCCAGGAAGCTCTCACCAGACAATCAAAGAACATGAACCATGAAGATTTGCCTGTTAGGCATTTGGTGCCTGTCTTTCTTTAGAGAATCTCTTTTGTTTCTTTAGTCTGAACAATAATAACATAAGATTGTATACTCTTCCTCTCCACCTCCCTTCCCTCTCATCACAACCAGTTTTAATCAGTACCTTTACAGCTATTAATTCATACTTTGGTGCAGTTAACTATGTTTATGCATATAACACTTCATCCTTCATACTTAATTTTAGTGGGTTAAATAGTGTCAGCTGGAATTTGTGTCTTTCTAGAACCTCTGAATGTGACCTTACTTGGAAATAAGTTTTTGCAGGCGTAATTAGTTAAATTAAGATGAGGTCATACTGGGTTAGGGTGGGACCTAAATTCAATGACTGGTATCCTTATAAGAAAGGTCACAGATGCAGAGAGAAAGAAGAAAGTCATAAGAGGACGGAGGCAAAGATTGGAATGATACAGCTACAGCCAAAAAAAAATCAAGGATTTCTGGGATCCACCAGAAGCTAGGAAAAGGCAAGGAAGGAATTCTTCAGAGAACCTTCAGAAAGAGCATGGCCCTGCCAACATCTTAATTTTGGACTCCTAGTATTCAGAACTGAGAGAGAGTAAATTTGGGTTGTTTTTAAGCCAACCAGTTTGTGGTAATTTGTTCTGGCAGCCCTAGAAAACTTACTGTTTTTCCCTCTGTGTAGCACATTCATTTTAGATATCCAAGTTGTCTCCAGTTCTCTGCTGCCTGGAATTGCTACAATGACTGTCCTCTGCAAAGCCACCTATGGAACTGAGCTGGAATTTTACTAAGGACTATTCCTAACAGTGGAATTTCTACTACCAAGAGGCTACACAAAAATAAACATGCATTTAATGCCCACCCTGAAAAATCTAAGACCTAGATTTTAAGACTAAGCCCTTACCTTTATTCCACATAGAAATTCACACATCTATATATGATCTTATCATGACAAAGTTAAACAGAGGAAATACATCTAAATCACACTGGTGTGAAAAAAAGTCCCAGGGGAAGGTGACCCTTGAGGTAAATATAAAATAAGGAAAAAGCTTGAGGTGAAGAAGAAAGGAAGTTCTTTGGAGCAGAGGGAGATTTTTGTTTGTTTGCTTTAAAGTTTAATGCCTATTAAAGAGCATTTCTTTGCTATTAGTGATTAAACTATAGCAATGCTGCGATCCTTTGCAGGGCCGTTTTCAGATTTAGATAAGTGGGGAATTCCTTTTTATAGATTCTTATAACAGATTCTTATTGTAAAGATTGGTGAAACTCCCAGGAATTCACTGCCCAGAAAGAGTTTCAGGACACAAAACGTAAATGTCTCTTCAGTTGAGACTCTTTTGAATCGATGGTTACGTCTTCCTCGTTAGCGCAGTGGTGAGTATCCCTTCCTGTCATACAGGGGGCCGGGGTTCGATTACCCCGCGGAGAGGCAATGTTCCCAGTCTTTAACTACACAGAAAGGGAATCTTGCTGCTTTGTTTCTCTCTTTTTGTTGTTTTGTTTTATGTTGAATTCCTGCGTGTTGGTTTATCAATGCGTCCACCAAGCAAGCAAAGGCCTACAGATGGGAATCCACGGCCGCCTTCTCTCTGAAGAAGTTACCCTCAGCGTGGCGGTTCAAAATGTGCACATTTGGCTCTGGAAATATTCCAGGATCTTGCAGTGGGAATTTTCATTTGCTGACTGAGGTGATGGAGATGTTGCTTGTGCAGGAACCGCCCTTGGAAAACTCTCAATGGTCCCCAAATTTTGATGCATATTAGATTAACCTGGGTGCTTTTAAAATGTCTGGGGGTGGGAGCCAGGCTTCAGTAGGTTTTTAAAATCGCCACCTAGGTGATTTCAATATGCGTCAAAGTTTGGGAGCCGCTGGTCATTTCTCTGTCATTAGTTACTCTGACAATGTTACTAACATATTCCATTTTTTATTGTATTTAATATAAAATTTAAACTATTTGTAAAGCATTATAAAAAATGTAAACCCACTAGTGATCTAACATAGATGATATTGTTATATTGTTGTTGCCCATTATGTAGCAACAACAGAAGTAACTTTGTGTTTCTCCTCCAAATCATGGAGTCACCACAGAGTGTCAAAGTGTGCAGCGGGGATAGTATGTTTCAATTCATGTAAAAATACGGACATTTGAGCTGACACCTTCCATAGCTCTAATTTGCTAAAGTAGTTTCATTTTTATATGTAAAAATGAAAACCTATTGTGTTGGTTAAAAAAGAAAAAGCCTGATAATGTTGTTGTTATTAGGTGCTAGCTAACATAAGTTATACAGCACACCTAAACATATACAGTGTGCTGGTTTCTTTTATACTTGGATGTTTTGAAATTTGGACATATACAACCTGTAAAAATTGCTGAACTTGTAGTTTAAAATTTCAAAGTCTGGTGATTCTTGATGTTTATACAATTACATTTACTAATATACTTAACTGTAAAATTCTTATCTGGAAATAATTTCAAACTTACAAGAGGTTGCAAAAATAAAAATACTAGAGGGAACACCCTTTACCTAGATTCACCTTTTCTTAACGTTTTACTCCATTTGTTTTTATTATTTCCTCTATGTATATCATATTTTTCTGAGTCATTTAAAGTACATTACATAAACCTTCCCCCTTTTCTCCAAAATACGTCAATATGCATTGCCTAAAAAAGAAAAAGAAAAAAAAAAAAACACAGGAACCAGCAACTGAACAGAGACTTGAACCCTCAGCTCTCAGATTAAAAGCCTGATGCTTTGCCAACTGAGCCATCAAGGAACTTATTGTTAGCTTTAATTCATGCTATAAGTAACCAAATTCCATTAGCAATTTCAATGCCCAGGAAGAGCTGGAGTAATCCATGGCTTCAGAAAAACTAGGGTCTTCCAAAAGTGTGGCTCGACCACTTGAATCATTTACTCACCGAGCAGAACATTTAACCTCTGCACTGTACGTTCAAGCACACTTTTTAATTGCTGGGAGAATGAAGATTATTCCTAGAGTCAATTATTGCCAAAGGGGATTCGCAGATCTGGGCAGAAGGACCCTCAGAGACCGTATTTACTTCTCAGATATGTTTGAAGAGAAGATGCACAGGCTCCCTCACCAACCTGTGGGGGAACTCAGAGGAGATGACCATTTTTAGGAACGACTGGAGTAACTGAGGAGAATCTTCCAAAGAATGAAAAGATGGGGAGAAATGAGGTTCATAACCTGGACCTAATGCAGGAGAATCAAATCTGGTTGTACCCTTTGGTAGTTTCCCCTCAGTTTCAGAAATGGGATGTCTGGGTTCTTCAGGGCTAGGGGAAAAAAATCCAAGACGTCCTCTAATTTTCTCCTCCACATTTTATCTAGAGGTCCACTCCTCCAAAGACAGGAATGACTTGGCAGTTAAGGAAGTAATGCTCTTGTTTCATTCAGTGTTTATTGGTTCGTGAGACAGTTTTTGAGCACCTGTAGAGAGATCATGGGGACAAACATCCCAAAGCATAGATGGCAGAAGAGGAAGATAAGAAGTGCTTATTTTCATGAGGACTGCCTAACCCAGGACTACTTATTTTTGAATCAGTAATCCTTCTATTATTTAAGGCATTATTTACTGTGGTTTCTATACATGAAGCCAAATGCAATCCTGACCAAATATGAAGAAAATAATGCATAAAACTCATATTACCTATAATACTAACCATTATGAAATAATGTGTGTGTAAATGTCATTTTATTATATAAGTTACACACAGAATTTCAGAAATTAAATATAATGTGACAATTATATACCTGGGGAATAACATTTAGATATTACTAAATGTGATCAGAGGTCATTTTGACTTGACCAAAAAAATACAAACCATCACAGCTGCAGAATATTTTTCCTCCCAATGTCCAAGTAATGTATAAAATAAACATCCTCTCTGTATCTCTGAGCTTCATGTGATTTTAGGTACTTTCTCTGACTCTCAAGGTCATTGATAAGATAAAAATCAGACATGGAAGAAAGAATAGGATGAGAGCTCCGGTGAGGCCTAGGGATGGAGGAGTGGGCAGGAAAGGATGATAATCTTGATTTGGGAAAGGATGGGGACAGGTTAAGCAATGAGATTATATGTTGCACAAGTTCTCTGCCAGATAGATAGGTTTCTTTGCCTTTACTCAAAAACATCAGGTCTCATCCCTTTTATCAACTTTTGCCCTTGCTATTCCCTCTACCTGGAAATATCTACCCCAGATATTCACAGGAGTCAATCCTTTTATTCATTCAGGTCTTTGTGCAAATGCCACCTTCTCAATGAGACCGTCAATAATAACACTATTCAACAATGTCAAAAATCTCCCTCACATCCCGTATCTCTTCCTTGCTTAATGTTTCTTTATGGCTTTTACCACCATCTAGCTGTCTGTATATATTAATTATGAGACAGAGAAAAGCAGTCCTGGACATCCAGGAGCTGACCTGGCATTTACAGCTATGTCTTGATGTTTTCTTGTTGAATATAAACAATTTCCCAGAACATCAATATCAGACAAGACCTCTCTAGTAAATTAAGACAGAAACAAGACAACTCCATAACAGTGCCTGCACACAAATGAAAACATGAACATTGTCCAAGCCACAGAATACCAAACATTTCCCTCTCCCACTTCATATAAATGACTGTTGCTTCTTTACTAATTCCAGCTCTAGTTTTACTCTAGTTTGCCCTCCCTTTAGATAAGATTTAAGATATCCAACCATAGAATTACCCCCACCTCCTGACAGTATACAAACAACTGCAAAGCCATGCTTCCTTAAACCCTCCCCCAAATCACCTAACCAAAGCCCAAATCCCATAATCAGTTCTTTCTAACACTCTTTGACTGAGACACTCCACTGTTACCCTGCTGTACATTCTCTCTTGCTGCAATAGTTAGTAAAACCAACTTTTTCAGTTGCAGGTGTGTCATTGGCAGACTTTGGCAGGAGTGTGTTTTGGCACTCATTAGCTTGGGGTACTGTCTGCCCCCAGCCCCCAACTGCTCCATTTCTGTATCCTCGGACCCAACTACAGAATCTGAGTATACATTAAATAAATATTGTTAAATAAATAAGTGAATAAAAAAATAAATCAAGTCAGCTTTATCCATAGGAAAGCAAAAAGTCACATTCTTGGGAAGGGAAGGTCAGGAAAGCAGCAAATAATATCTTAGGTGCTCAGTCAGACAAAAAATTACAGACAGGTAAACAACAAAAGTAAAATCAACTCCCCTTTGGCCATTGTCCATATACAAAGTAGACTGCAATAACTGATTTACACTTGGTGTCTACAACACTGGGAGCCCTAACCATAGGAAATGGAAGCAAGGACAGTAGGAACTAGCTTGACACAAAATGAAGAATAAACAACAGAGTAAAAACCTCTCACCTTTACCACTGGGGTCTGGGGGGCTGGGGTGGAGAGAGAGAGAAACTAGTTGTTACTCAGTAACGGCTATCAACCCTTTTAACTCATGTATCTATTATCCTGTATCACATAATACATCGCATCCCCTTTCCCTAGGCCATTGGGAGGAAATTAATGGGAGAAAAGAAATGAGGGAGATAAAAGCCAGTGAAGAGAAGATATGGAAGGAGAAGTGAAGATTATGGGGAGAAACACCGGAAGAGTGTGCAATACGCCCGCCTCGTACTCGTAGACGGACAGTTCTAATGTTTAAATAGGTTTATTTTTTTTTTAACTAGGTTTATTAAAGGAGGGCTTTAGCCCTTCTCACGGGCTCTCTCCTTGCCTATGTTACTTTTTATTTTATTGTGGGAATGCGAGAGCATGAACACTGCGGGAAGCAGGCTGAAGCGGTCTTCGAAACCAGCGCTACCTCTGTTCTGTGAGCTTTTCTATGATTTGTGAAATTCCCACACCATGGGGACCGTCGTGGGCCGTGGCCTGGCGGGCCTTTGGGAGGCAGGCAGCGCGGTGCGGGAGGGGTAAGGGGACGCGTGGTGGGAGCGGCTTATCAATACCCCCGGCTCCCGGGCTCTGGGGCTGACTTAACTTTGTGCCATAGCAACAGCCTCCAGCTTCTATCAAAATTTGTCTTTTTGCCTCTTCCGTTTTGCGATCAGTTCAGAGCTTTGTGTTTCACCCCACGTATTCCGGATGTAACACGAATTTCACTGGTTGTTAATCACAGCAGCAGATTATACCACACTTAAAAGCGAATATGTCAGGATGGCCGAGTGGTCCAAGGCGCCAGACTCAAGTTTCTACTTCCCGAGCTCAGGGTTTCTGGTCTGGTTGGAGGCGTGGTTTCGAACCCCACTTCTGAGATGGGGTTGTTCTGTTCTTATCACGCCCAAATTCTGCAACTTCTGTGAGTGAATCGCAACTACCTTCGTAGGAGGCGTTGCCAAATCTTACCCAATACCATCCATATTTCACCCTTCTCAGACCAGTGCGATTTAGATGTCTGTTCCCTCATCACGCCCGCCTTCCTTCCCTCCTTTCCTTTTCTTTCTTTCAATAAAAATTGCATGTTTATGAATATCTATGGAATAATACTAATATATCAGTATTAAAAGGCAGGTCTTACATGGTTATAAGTTCCTATATTCAGTATTTTAACTGTTCTGTAAGGATAACTTTTGAATATTCTTCCACAGCTCTCCTGCGTGACCCTCCCTCTTCACTGTCCTCAACTGACTCTCTTTTTCTTCTCCTTCCTCTTTCCTTTCTTGCATACCTTCTCCCATCACGTCTCTTTGCTAGTCTAAGGGTATGGGCTGTGAAATGAAGAGGTTGATATATTCTATGGCATAAGGTAAGAGAGATGTGAGAGGCAGAAGGAGTAGAACAGTGATTCTCAACCAGGAGTAATTTTTAAATATCAAGTTGCTTTTATAGACAGAAGGAAAGAAAGAGAAAGAAGAAAGAAAGAATGAAAGAAAAACTTGCCCGGGTCCCATTGCCCCTAAGGATGGCTCTACCTAACAGAACCTAAATTATTTGTTAAATATATGTTTTATTACTTTGATTTTTTTTGGTAAATCCAGCAATTCATATGTTGAATCTTCTTTGCTTTTCTTTTTACATATCATTTTCTACCTAATCCTTTTTGAAATTTTAGTTCTGTTTTTGTTGTTATCTTCTAATATCGTCTATATCGTTTGCTGTTTTTTTCATTGTCAATTCTTTTTTGTGCTTGTGCCATATATATATATATATATATATATATTTTTTTTTTTTTTTACAGTGTATGTGTGTCTGTGTGTGTGTGGCTCTTCACCCTACTGCATGCTGATATAGCCCTTGGACCTGGCCTGTATGGGTTTTCGAGCTCTTTAGTTCCCAGCTGGGTTAGGTCAGTGGGAGTCGCAGGAGGAGAGATGAGTGGCAGGTATTTACTTCTTGTCTCTCTCCCTGCAGGTCACCACATGAGCTGCATTACTTGACCGGGGGCCACATCTCAAGGTAGCCCTCTCTACAAGGCTCTCTTCTTCTGAGTTCAAGTAATTACACTCTCTCGATGCCTCCTCAGGTATAGGAGTAATAATACCCCTACTATTACTTGTGCTGGAGAACTACACTCTCCCTGGTGGTTTTTCTCTAATTGTATACATCTTTATAAATAGTCCTTATATTAAAAATAAAAATGAGTGCTTTCTGAATGTCTCAGTATAAATTCCTCTAGCATGCATATGCTTTAAAAGGTTCAATATTACTAGAAGTCTTATTGTGAAATACATAAGTCTTCTGTCCCCTAATTCCTCAAATTATCTTGTCTAGATGCCACCAAAATTAACATTTTAACTGTTTCCTTCTTGGATTTACAGATCTCTGTTTTCTTAAATAATATGTATAACTGCTATTATTGATTAATCAATTAAGATATTATCCGCTTACTTTCCATCATGTTAATTAGTTAATTGTTTTACACCACCATCACCCACTACTCCTTATCCTTCCAAAATAATTATGTTCCAGCTTTTGTTTAATTCAACATTTATTGTTTATGTCATTTTCCTATGAAAGTATTATACACAGCATTGTTGTGAGCTATGATTCTGTTTCCATTCTTTACTGGATGCTAATAATTGCCTAAAACGGCAAACTTTAAAAAGAAAAACTTTAATGTGCCTAAGTTCCTTCGCATCTATTGGTAATTGCTAATTCTTCCTTAACTGCCAAATAGCTTTCAGTAGAGCTTTCCACAAAATCAATCAAATCAGGTAATACATCAGTTCAAATATTTTTCTTGAAGCTATTTTTCCAGTTGACCTCTACTTGCTTGCAGTCTGAACTGGCTGCTCTGTGGACCTGCTGCATAGCTGTCATCTGAATCTTCTCTTTGCTCACCTGTTTATAATCTATTTTTTGTTCGTTTAACTGCTCCACTGTTTTAGTGGAGAGTGTTCTCAAGGGTTTTTTGTTTTTATTTTTTAGGTTATAAAAATAACTCAGAGTCTGAGGTAATGGTGAAGAGAGCCTTCAATATGCTTATCTGTTCTGTTAGACTTTCCCAACTTACATCGGTTGCCCCATACATAGATTCTTAGTATTTTTACCTTTCATTTTTGAAAGTCTGCTTTTTTCAGTCCTGCCAGCAGGGTAAAGCCCTAACTGGCAGAGATCTGAGAGTAAGGTGAAGAAAACGAGCTAAGCATTTCGGCCTTCAGCATTCCTATACACCAAAATGCTTAACCTCTCCCGTTCTCACTATGGTACTCAGATCCTCATCTGTAACAGTCTAACCCCATTCTTTATTTTCTTTGAAGAATAAATCTCCAGATTTCTTCCTGGGTGGTGGAAGGCCAAACTGTCAGTATATATAAGTGCAGAGAATTTAGGAATCTAATTGCTTCTCAAATTTTAGACAATCTGCTTTAAGTTTCCCTTTAGCTTCCAGTACATAGCGCTCTCAGTTTCAGAGATTTTTGAAGAATCTTTGGCATAAATCAGGTTGTTTCTGTGAAGTCTATTACTATTTGTCCACCTGTTTTTTGGCTTTAATGTTTCTTGCTTTTCACTTCTTTTGTGTTCTTCCTATAGTTGTGCTTTAAAAAGTCTTTTTACTATAGTATCAGTGAGTTTTCGGAGGACATACAATAAAATATGTAATTTCTGTCTCAATAATATCTTAATTTAATATGGATAATGTTTGCTATAGAAACTCCATGCAATTTCTAACCCATCTAAAAATTTTAAGTTGAACTGAATCAAGCTAGCAATGCTTCAAGTTATTCCAAAATTTGATGACTATTGGAAAGCATACTATGACTTAAAAGCATAGTCTTGAAACCAGTACATATTGTTTCAAGTGATCTTACTTTACTTTACCAGTGGTCCAATGGCAAGGGGAGGTTTAAAAAGAAAAGTATGCAATCCATTATTCTTTGGTAAAACACTTCATTTCTGATGGCAGATTTCCAAAGCACCAACAAAACTGACCAAAACTATGAGAAACATCCGACAGTAGAAACTGACCCTCCTGGAATCCACAAAATGGTAGTCCAACAAAGTGATTCAAAATTAGCTGCACTTAATATAGTCAAAGGAAATGACACACAAAATTAAGAATTTTGACTCAAAAAAAACCCACCTGAAAATAGAAAAAGAAAATATAAACTTTAAAACAAAACTTTAAAAAATAATTTAAGTATGTAATGGATGGGTTTTAAAACAAATTAGCAAAAAGAGAGTTAATAAACTGGTAAGGTGAAATTATCCAGAATAAAAAGGTTATTAAAGGAAAACACAATCAAGAAGTTGAGAAGGTATAACACATTGACAGTTATAGCCAAGAAGGCAAGGAGAGAAAAGATTGGAAAGAAGCCACATTTGAAGAGATAATAACTGGAAATTGATCTGAATATTCAAAAAGCCCTACTACAACCAAGATGGATAAATACAAAGACCACACTTAGACATATCTGGTAGCCAGCCTCCAAGATGTCCTCCCAGTGATCCCTGTGGGGATATGGTACTTGGGGAATCAGTTCAAATGATGTTATCTGGCTACTGATACTGTGGTGAATAATAAACTGTCCTTTGTCTCTCATCCAGGAGTCTCATATCTTCTGCCAGTATCCATGAAACTGGAGTAGGCTAACTTCTCAGCTTAATTATGATTTCTTTTTAGTGGTTTGAGTAATTAAGTTCTAGTCTCTTAGCAAGTTTGATGATTATAATACAATAATGTTGTCTAGATCGTTTATTTTTAAAAGAAAATTGAAGTGGCCATTTCACTTTATAAAGGAAACTGATTTTTTTTTTGGTAGTGTCTTGACCATTTTGTCTATGGATGATGGATCAGAAAATAGAACTTTATGGTTATGTCTGTGGATTTTTTTTTTTTTTTTTTGTCAATGACAGTCCACTATTTCAGATGGGGAACTGGGCAAAGCCATTTAGAAACTTTTTAAATTAAATCCTTTTTAGGCAAAGCCATTTCCCTCCACTTTAGTTCTTGTTCTCATAGACTAACTTCCTCCTTTCCCTGTCCTCCCAAAGAAGCTCTTTCTTTGCCAAGCAAGAGTGGTCACTAAAACTTATTTAGACATTTTTGGTACTGTCTTCAAGTCTGTGCAGATCTTTTTTTTTTTTTTTTTACATGTGGGCTCAGTAGTTGTGGCTCGCGGGCTCCAGAGCACAGGCTCAACAGTTGTGGTGCACGGACTCAGTTGCTCCATGGCATATGGGATCTTCCCGGACCAGGGCTCAAACCCGTGTCCCCCGCATTGGCAGGTGGACTCCCAACCACTGCGCCACCAGGGAAGCCCCTGTGCAGATCTTATATTCCCTTGGTTCTCTGGATTATTATTAATCTTTTAGTTATTAGAGTCCAAACTTACGATCTTTCCTTCATCAAAGACTTTATTCACATTCAAGACCAGAGCCAATTTTAGTCTCCTCCCCTGTGACCAGGTGCTGAGTTAGCCATATTCACATCTTAGCTTTCAAATGCATAATTTTAGCCTATTTAATTTTAAATGAATTTGCATTGCTCTGAAGTAAAAATTCTTAGAGACAAAATACTCTTAACAATGAGAAGTAAGGTTTCAAGTGGGGTTCTGCAGATTGAGTATACTAATGTCTCGAGTATGTTAAGGAAAAAGAAACAACTGCTCTCCAAGTGATAAGGCGTTGTGGTAAAACTAGCCCAGGATTCCAGAGCCCAGGGCAGCTGTGCCTTGTCCAAACTGAGGAGATGCTGACTGACCTCCTGCAGGAGCCATCGTTGGCCCTTTCTTGATTTCCCACTAAATTCTGCACGGTGCCATTCTTCTCCAAGCGATTCCTAGCATTCTGTTCTTTTTCCAATTTTCTGCCACAGAACTGTAGACATTGTGTTGTCATCCTAGTACAGAAGCCAGGACCATTACTTCCACGGCTGGGTTCACATCCTGTTACCTCACTTTTTTCTTCCGGGAAAGGTTCACCAGCATCTTCTCCTATGAATCAGTTACTTTTACTCATAATTATGGTTTCCTAAGGAATGCACAGAAGTGACATAAGAAACAGTTATGGCCTGAAACGTTGGCATTATTAGAACGAACTCCCCAAAACTAAGCAAAGCATTCAAGCAAAAAAAAAATTTTTTTTTCTCATTGTGACAGACCACACTTCTTATGAATGTCCTATATGTGACTGTTTATCTTTGGACCCAGAAAATGACCCATGCACACATCCGTTTCTACTTCTGCCTTATTACTGCATTCTTGTTAGTAACAATACAATCTGTCTATCCACTGACCCAATTTTGGGTGCTTAAAAGTTCTTATTCAGAAGTCCTGGGCTCTAGTAACAGCTCTACTTACAATATGTAGCCACTCCAAGGAATGAGAATGACACTTTCAACTTTGAGAATGACAGAATCTACTTTTCCTCCCATAGGATTTCAAGTATAATTTAAGCCCCAACAATTCTCCCTGATATCTGGCTTTCTGATTCTTTCTCTTCTCCTGCTATCATGTATATACACACAAAAGATGGGTAGGATATATAATTTTTTCATCAAATCACTGTTGACACACGTGGGAATGCTTATGAAGAAGCTCCTCAAATGTTAACACCAGAAAGTAGAAATATCGGCAGTGAGAAATGTAGGGACCTGGTATTCGCTGAGAAAACGTTCAATTCATACAGGAATGGACCGACTATTGGCAAGGGCATCCACTTGGTGACAAAACATCCGCGACTCTGGCGGGACTCGAACCCGCAACCTTTGAATACCTCGCTTCCACACTAGAAGTCCAATGCGCTATCCATTGCGCCACAGAGCCTGACAATGCATGGGGCTTGGCTGGTTCCCAAAGACTGGTGATTATTTATTTGCCTATCAATAAATAGAATTCGTGGAGATTTAATCTGTTCCAGTCACCGTGAAAGTTCAAGAAACACAAAAACAAATAAGACAGTGCAAGGGACACGCAATGCCCAACATAGGGGAATTTCTGAGCCTTTCAGTGACTAACGTCATTCGTTGTCATGAAATAAGAAATAGTTTGTCCAGTTTCATTTGGTCTCTCCAAGTCCACCCTCGGGACGGTTGGCTTCGCAAAAATGGAATTTGAGGAACTTCCAGCAAATGACGTTGGGAGATATTGTAAATATGTGGCCAGCCCCACCACTCCCTTTCCTCCAGTCTGGAGTTCTCTCTTTCGATCTGGGGGCCCTTCTTGTTCGTACTTGTGTTCTTTTTGAAAAAGGTGAGTTCGTATGTTGTTTTGCCAATGGGCTCATGGAGCAACGCAATCCCACTGTCGCCCTCTCTCTTGAAGGAGAGGACTACAGTTTTTAAATGCGTCCAGGGAGCTTTGGAAAGATCGCAGGTTTTCTAACTCGGGAATTTTCTTTTGGTGACTGCGCTGAGATCAAAAGACGCCTTTTTATTCGCTGCCGCTTTTCTGTGACACCGTATGGTCCGGTCGCACTGGCTCACTTAGCGACCGTCGGTCACGTGGGTTGATGTCTTTGAAGACAGAAAGGGATGAATTACAGGTGAGGTCATTAAGGGTGAAACTCAAGTGCAGGAGAGTCCAAGGTTTGTTGACCCGGAGCAGGCGAGTGGTTGTGATCTGAGAAACTGGAGGAGGGCTGTGGAAGGAAGAGAAGAAAGCTCAGGCCATTTTATTTCAGAAATGAAAATAATTCTGAAAATTACAAGACAAAACGCGATCTCTGAACCGACTGTCTGCAAAAACGCAAAGCAGAAAAAGGACGTGTTAGACCAGAGCTGAAGTTTGAGTTGAGTGAAAAAGTTCTTGCAGCCCTAGAGCTTAGGAGCCTGGGTATTGAGGGCCTGCGCGTTCACACCAGCAGCCCACTCCCGCATCCTCTCCTCCAGGCCGTGGTTGCTCTCCCAATGCTCGGCTTCTTCCCAGGACCACGCCGCGCATCACTCCCTTAGCTCCTCAGCTCCTTCCGGCAGCCTAAGGACTGGGGAGCTGGGAGGTAGATCTGGTCAAGCTTCCCTGACCACAGAGTTTATACTCCAGCCTCTTGTCTTTGAGGACGTGTTGGTTCAAGTCCAAGTTTCGGGAACTGAGGAGACGCGGGCCGGAGCTGAGTGGCACCTCCAGGCAGCCTCAGACTTGGAAATGCTAGTGGGAGAAGGACCCGGAATGAAGGGCACTCGAAAGAATCGGGGTCGTCTGCGTTTGCTTTCACAGCTAACCGGTAACTGACTTTGATTAACAGTAAACTGGGTTGCCCTTCCCCTGGCGCAAAGGACTATTTATTCGAAGTCTCACGTGGGGAGAATGCTGGCTAAGAGTCGGTGGGGAGCTGACCAGCTCTCTTCCTTACTGAAAAGGAGGATTCAGGGACGGTCTCCAACTCGCTCAGAAGTTCTGTGGTGCACAAAGCTCGAATGACAGGTAGAAACATGTAAATAAAGCTATGCAAAATTAAGTTTTATTATAAATAGTGTTGATTCTGGGTTTAGAGATTATGTGGTTCATGAGAGGAGGATTTTAAGCCAGCTTCCTGCTACTGGGAAACAGGACAGGGACAGTTAATTTAGACTTCCAATCCCCATTCTGGGAATCGAAGTGTGTTGCTAGGGCACAAGTAAATACCAACACATTTTCAGATTACAAGGGAAAAGTTTTCTCAAGTCCATATCTCCCAAACTCTCATTCGTAGTTAAATTTCACCAGCTTCTCTTTTCCTCTGCTGTAACAGGAGTAATTATTCCCTTCTTTATAATCTCACAAGATGTTATTTGTTCCTGAAACCAGAGCACTTACCAAATACAGTCATTTCAGCTAATTTTAAGCTTGATAACACTTGAATCAGTAATTCGTTTTGTAAAACACTGTTCTAGGAAATTAATATTAACTGAAGAAAAACATTTGGTGCACAAAAACAATGATGGTATTTTTAAAACATTGATAACAGTAACACAGCAGAAATTACATAGCTGTCCAACAAAGGGGAATATTTCATTAATTCTTACTTCATTTGAATAATGGAACATTACAAAGCCACTGAAATAACATTTAGAAAGCTCCTGAAAAAATATTGATATAATATTCAATTAAATTAGTAAAATACACAATTTCGAGAGATAAAAGCAGCCCTTGACATTTGGGAGCTGACCTGGTACTATCAGCTAGGACTTGATGTTCTTTGATTGAACAGAAACAATTTCACAGAGCACCAATGTCAGACAAGGCCATTCTATGACCATGGTTGATCAAGACAAAATTAAGATCACTTTGTAATCATGGCTGAACACGAACACAAACATGAAACACACACACACACACACACACACACATGCACAAAAGCATTGTTCAAACCACAAAAACGACCCCAAACCTCCTTATCTTGGTAAATACACATGCCAAAAAATGACTAAGGTTTTTTGCCAATCATAGTTTTAGCATTGCTCTATTCTTCCTTCCTTCAGGATAGGATTTTAAATCCTAATCCTAAATTTAAGCTATTTAATCACAGAATCACCCCTTACTTCAGGACAGCATTTAATCTAAAACAAAGTCCTGATTCTTTAACTCTTTTCCCAAATCGCCCAACACAAGACTAAATTCTTTGAGTACTTTTTAGTACTCTTTTACTAGGATGTACCCATGCTTCCCCACTGTGTTCTCAATTGCTACAAGGAGCTCTATGCCCAGCTTGTTCAACTGCATATGTATTCCTGGTGGTTTCTATCTGGAAGATATTGGCATAATTCATATCCTGTATGACTTCAACTATCCACATTTTTCTGCATTCAAAATACTGAGGGAGAGATAAACCAAAGTGCTGCTGTTGCTGGTTTCTCTCCACGCCTCCCCGCCCCCCAGTGTGTTAGTCATCATTACCCAAGTTTTCTCAAGAAGGAGAAATTTATTTTACTTGGCACAAGAAATATGAATTCTCTAAACGTAGACTCAAGGACTTTGAGGTTACTGAATGTTACCTCAGTAGTATTTGGTTTGAGCAACTGTCTTTTTCAATGCCCTTCACAATCACTTGGGCCTTGAGTTTGTTTCTTGAATAATTGATGCTAGTTAGAAGTTTGTAGAATCCATGGAGCCGTCTGTCCCCCCATCACCTGCTAATATTTAATTAGACTTTTAAAATTATTTTGTATGCATACTTTGATAAACTAATCTTTTATTTTCATAGCAAAAAAATTGTAACTTTAAAAAAACGTTTTAGGAACGCTCATGACACAGGTCTGCCCCAAAAATACTCCTACAGGGACAGAAGATAAAGATTTTAAATATATTTGGCAATCTTTTAATGCAAATGGTTGGGAATTTTCCAAAAATTGCCAATGGAAAAACACGTTAGAAATGCTCTGAATCTATGAGCACACAGAGTGAGTGACGCACTTGCTTTTCATGAGCAGATTTCTTCTGTTAGTCATGGCATTATTGACCTTTTCTGGATATAGATAAAAGTAAATTATTTGATATTTAATTAGATCTACCCCTCCCATAAGGCTTTCTCAGTGATATCTGAATTGAATAGAACTCCATTTAAAGAACACTTTGTTACTTCTGGTTAAATATAATGTATTAAATCCAATCAATTACCTACCAGCTTTCTCAAGATACATCATATTCATCAGCTCTCACCTCTTACACATTACCAGTTTGTTGGACATAAAATGGGGACCTATATATGCATCTTGGGATTCAGCATCTGCATTTGACCATTCTATTCTGAATCATTTCTGCAGAGCATCTGGAAATTCTGCTGAAGGAACCAGTGAGTTACAAATGTAAATAGGAGAACGGGAAACGTGCCGTGTGAGTTACATTTAGAGAAAACGAGCCCTTGCATTGCCCCCAAAAAACTGAACCACGTAATCCATTTTTTAGAAAGCAGCTACGATCTCACAGAAGATGAAACTCATGGACCGGCAATGCCTCTTCTTAACGTGTCTGGAAAGTGAAAGCGTATTTGTATCTGCAAAGCACTTTCCCAAACACAGTGAGATTAATACTTTGGGCCTAAATTAGGAGCCTAGGAACGAGTGAGGGAATCCAGAGGAGATCTTCAACGTCGTTTTTCTCTCCTCCCACCTTAGACACAAATCAGCGGGAGCATTTCCTTCCCTGAAACCCGTTGAGCACAGTATATCATTCATCGAGCAGGCTAGAAGTTCTAGCAGAAGGGTTGGTCCCACCACGCCTAAAAGTAGGATTACGCTGATTTCACCTCGGTGCGAGTAAATTTGGTTCCTGTTTCGGAGACCCCAGCACCCAGCATGAAACCAACTCATCCGCGAGAGAGGCAGGCGCTAATTGGAGAACTGACCTGAACTTTGAACAAAGATACTTGTACAGCGAGTACTCTCATCCCAGTTCTCCTAAATGTCGGGGCTGCCGGAGAGAGTTTGACTTCCCTCTCCAAGCTTTCATTCACCGGAGTGTTTTTGCCCAACTCGCTGCACGCACTTTTATCTACACAGGAGTCTTAGTTTTTATATCTACCACATATCGTTTTATAATGAGACCCCTTCCTTCCTCCACTAGTAGTCGTGGCCGAGAGGTTAAGGCGATGGACTAGAAATCCATTGGGGTTTCCCCGCGCAGGTTCGAATCCTGCCGACTACGATCGAAATTTTAACCTACGGAGAGTGTACCTGCCACAGCCTGGCAAAAACGTGCTTCCAGGGAAAAACAAAGAACAAATTACTCCCTCAAAAACTTTGCCCTAGTAGAGCCTTAGTAATTCCGTGTTCCCATCCTTGTGCAAGGCTCAAGGGTGCCAGAGTTTTCTCTCCACAAAACCCTCCCCAAAGAGACACATTGGTGAAAGTGTTAAGCTGTTTCTATTTTATTAAAAATTTTGTCATAGAGTAATATTGGCTTTTTGAAATTATACGCATATATTCGTGTAACCACTAACATAATCAGGATACAGAACAGTTCCATCAATCCATAAACCTCCCCCGTGTTATCCCTTTATAGTCACCTCTTGATCCTGTACATAACAGTTGGACAACCAGATACGTTTTCTGTTGCTTTGTTTGACTTTTTTGAGAATGTTATGGAAACTGAATCATACAAAATGTAACATAAGCTTTTTGAGATTAGCTTCTTTCACTTAAGATAGAACATGCCTTGAGATTTACACAAGCTGTTGCATATATCAAAATTTTGTACCTTTTTGCTGTTGAATAGAATTCCATTGTGAGGGTGTACCACAGTTTATTTCTTCACCTATCCATTGAAGGACATATGGGTTGTTTCCGGTTTTTGGCAATTGTGGGGGAAAAAGCTATTAACATTAGCGTATGTACATTTTCATTTTTCTTGGATAGATTCCTAAAAGTGCAATTGCTGGGGTACATGGCAAGTGTATAACTTTATAAGAAATTGTCAAACTGTTTTCCACAGTGGCTGTACTTTTCTTTATTATCAGCAATGAATGAGATTTCTAGTTGCTCCTCATTCTCACCAGCCACTGATGTTGTCTGTATCTTTAATTTTAACCATTTAAATAGGTGTGTAATGATACCTCATTGTTATTTTAATTTGCATTTCCTAATGGTTAATGATGCTGAACATCCTTTTGGGTGTTATTTGCAACCTTCATATTCCTTTTGGTGAAGTGTTAACTAACCTCATTGTGGTAATCATTCGCAATATATACATATATCAAATCATTATGTTGTACACCTTAAACTTACACAATGTTATATGTCAATTATATCTCAATGAAGTTGCAGAAAATTAAAAATAGAATTATGATATGTTCCAGCAATTGCACTTCTGGGTATACCCAAAATAACTGAAAGCAGAGACTCAAACAGATATTTGTACACCCATGTTCATAGCAGCATTATTCACAATAGCAGGAAGACAGAAGCAATCCAAGTGTTCATTGTTGGATGAATGGATAAACAAAATGTACATACATACAAAGAAATATTATTCAGCCTTAAAAAGGAGTGAAATTCTGGTGCATACTGCAACATGAGTGAACTTTAAAGACATTGTGATAAGTGAAATATGCCAGTAATAAAAGGACAAATACTGTATAAATCTGCTTATATGAGATACTTAGAGTAAATTCATAGAGATAGAAAGTAGAATGGCGGCTGCCCAGGGCTGGGAAGAGGGGGAAATGGGCAGTTATTAATTAATGGATACAGAGTTTCAGTTTGAGAAGATGAAAAATGTTATGGAGATAGATGGTGATGATGGTTGCACAGCAATGTGAATATGCTTAATGCCGTTGAACTGTACACTTAAAAATGGTCAATTTTATGTTATGTATATTTTGTCACAATAAAAAATCAAAAAGAGATTACCATTTTTGTTGTTAGTTTTGTTGGCTATTTTTCATTTTCAAAATGCATTACTTAATTTTTGCATTAAAATGCATTACTCATAAGGCAACCATACATTTTAAACCTTAAGTATGTGACTGTCACAAGATTTCTTCAGAAAGCCATAGGGTTTCCATGAGCGCTCCTGGAGCTTACAGCCTGAGTAGTCCCTAGGAGTCAAATATTAAAGCTTTCTCCACAGCCACTTGTGTCTTTGTTGTTTGGGTTAATGAACACAAACTCACTGGATGATTTGTCTTCAACATAGTCCATTTCCATTCCTAAAAGTGTTAGCTGTGCTTTCTTTTCAATGAACACTCTGAGTCCATTTTGTATTTATTTTCTATTGCATTACTATCTGCTCTTTGCTTCATTATTTCCTTCCATAGTGTTTCATTTGAATTAAATTAGTGGCTGATTCTTAATTTCAGGTAACGAATGCTTAATTACTCTTTAGCATTTATTTTATTTATACATATGTGTTTAAGGTACCCTTCTAGGATATCTAGGGTACTTACCCTCTAAGTACCCTTCTAGCCGCACAGTATATGTCTTGACATATACTATTTTATTATCATTTATTTCAGAATGGTTCCTAATTTCTTTCTTTTTTTGTCAATATTTTTATTGAAGTATAGTTGACTTACAATGTTATGTAAAATAGTTCCTAATTTTGATGAATATTTGGTCTTTAAACCATAAATTATTTAGAAGCATATTTATTTTGTAAACAAATACAAATTTTAACTTTTATGTTTTGATTCTTGGCACATTTTATTTTCTGAAATAATAGCATGTATCTAACCCTGTTATGTTTTTGGAGACTTGCTTTGTGGCCTGGTAAAATGTCAGGTTTGAGAAAATTCCATGTGTGTTTGGAAAAAGTTGGAATCCAGAAGTTGGTATGTGCACTGTTCCTTATATATGTATGTATATTATATGAATTGCATTCCTTTGTCTTATGGCTATTTTTTCATGTGTGCTTTTAATTAGTTTTTCGGAGAGGTGTATTGTGCAAAACTATCCCACCATGACTGTGATTTTTATCTTTCTCTTTGTACTTCCATCAATTTCTGGATTTTCTTCTCCATTTCTTAAACTTCCAGAAGCAAGAAATTCTGCATAGAGTATGATTTATGTAACAGCTAGGACTTGGAGATACCAGGTGCTCCCTCCAATTGGACAACTGCAACAAGAAAAGCCTCGGGAAAAAAATATATTTAATTTATACAAGCTTTAGTATATCTATTGAGACTTTAGGGACATGCTGCTTCTTAGAAATTTACGTGTTTCCTTCCTCAAAAGAAATGAGGAAAATGTAATTCAAACATAATTTTTCTCATGGGAAACTCTGGATAAAGACTGAGGATAAGCTGCAGTGCAGATTCTGATCACCCTGTGCTTAAAAATGAACCTGGTTCCATCCACTGGTCCTGACCTAGAGATGTCTAACTCTGGCTTCTCAAAACTGCATAGTCAGGAACCCACATCCCATAACCAACCACTCTGAGATGAGAGGGGCACTCAGAACTGGTTTGACTAGAATCTCAGCCTCAGGCCTGTGTGCAACTTTGCCTCGTAAGTTACAATATTGGGGCTAATGAATCATGGAGTCTGAATTTAAAGATGTTTCTTTAGCAGCTTTATGCCTAATTTTACTTGAGTGATTTCATTTTTTAATAGTTACAATTAGACTACATGATATAAAGGAGAAACTCTTAGCCTAAGGCATAGAGTCTTCAATAATTTTGTGAATTCCCTGGTATGGTTTGCTAAGTGCTGTGTTTTGTGTCTAGGTTCATCTTGGTGTGACAGAGTGCCTAAGTTTCCATTCCATTTGCCATGGGGTGCTAAACAAACAAAGGTTTTAGAAGTCTTTCCCAATAACTTCACAATCTATTAAAGGGAGAGAGAGGAAAATGCCAACTTAATTTTCTTATTTTGAAAAATGCATTAAATGCCTTTTGGTGGCCATGAGGCCCCAAGCAAATTCTTTTTAACCAGTACAAGCAGCTTTTCTACATGGGCTCAATGCCTTTTTCCCTCACGGCAACCAATGCTCACCAATATATTAAGGATAAAAGCCCCACCGGAAGCTCCTATGTTCACCAGCAGTGCCCTACTTGGTTTTCACATTCACATACTGATGCTGGCATGTCCCCCTAGAAGTAAACAGCAATGGGGCTTGTCTGAGCCATAATTCTAAGTCCATTATGGAGCTTATTCTTTATTTTCTCTTTTATATATTACTATATTGTTGCTGCCCAAGATAAACCACTCCATCTTTTACAATCAGGATCCATGTGCTGCACTCTTATTGTGCATTTTTTGTATGGAAGATCATGGACCAGCACTTTCTGCAGAGTAACAGTATTAATTCTTGTGCAAACCAAATTCCATTTTATTTGTATTTTAGCTTTCCATCATACCTGTGCCATTAGTCTGAGTTACAAGCGCTTTCTCCAACCTATTCCTGGCTAGGCTTTGTTTTATGTACACGTTGATAGAGCTCCCTTCCTAGTAGATACGCATCTCCACAAGGACAGGGGTTGCGCGCTTATCTTGTTTATCTTTATGCCTCCAGCACCTTGCACAGCATCCGATCCTTCACAGGAATTCAGTAAAACTAGCTAAACAAATGATTTGAAAAAGCTGCTAATCTAATGACTTTTTTCCACAATAAGAACTTAAAAAAATCTGTTTGAATTCTTTGTTTCATTTCTAATTTCTTCTTATCCCATTCCTTCTTCCTGATTTTCTGATACACACACACACACACACACACACACACACACACACACACACACATATATATAGTAGCCCTAGACAAAGAGGTGACATCGTCTATCACCCAGCCTGAGAGAATGGCTTATTTAGGAAAGGTGGGGAGGTTTTATCTCTGGACTCTGCACGCGTTAGTTCTACATTCCCTTTAAAATTATTTCCTTTGGCTATGGTTTTTGTTCTGTGCTCTTGTGAGTTACAGGATAATACTTTATTCACGCGCTGGAGATCACATGCAGTTGTGTTGGGAGAACACAACTCAGAGTCTGGTACAAGTTCCTATAGCCTTTAGAAGGTCCGCACTATAAGGGTTTTGCTCGGGGTTGATGTTTTGCAAGATCCTCGTGTGTTTGTTTGTAACCACTGAGACTACTGGAAGGAGAAGTGGGCCCCCTTTGCAATTTTGTTCATCTCAGTTAGCAGGAGAGTTCCATTCTGTTATCTTCCGCCGCGTGGGCGAGTGCACCAGACAGCAGGAAGCTGCTGTGAGTGAGAGGCGGAGGGCCGTACGTGGCGACGTTCTCGCTGCCATCGCAGAGGCCTCTGTCACTGAACTCTCAGAACGTCCTGAGGGCGGACATTTGTTTTCCCCGGGTAGTCACTGCGCCGCCTCATTTAAGGGGGCAGATGTCCTTCCATGGAGTTAGAAGTCATTATGCAGTCGTAGGAGGATGCCTATATACACATCCACTGTGACGAGTGCTGGGAAAGGAGCCAGCATCCCCAGAATTCCACCAACACAAATTCCAAAGCGCAACTCGGCTAAAGCTCTGTGGAAATCGCAACAGAAACTTGGTGCTGGGAGGCCTCGGTGAGTGCAGCCGAAAGGAGGCGAGAGGCCAGGCGAGCTGAAAGGGAGTCAGGGGCTCTATTGGCTGCGTAGACGCGGAGGGATCCACCGACACCGCCCAAGAAACCTAGTGTTTAAGGAAGCGCGCTGGGTCTAAGAAAAAGGTGTCTATGAATAGCAGTAAAACAAAGAAACAAACAAAAACACCCCACAAAGTCTTTAGTACAATTTGGCAGCCTTCACTGGGCACCTTCTTCTTGATGAAGGCGAGTATGATGAGTCTCTGATCCTGAAATATCGCGTCCCTTACAGATCGCTACAGGTGACAAAATTCAGACTTTTTCTTCAAGCATACCTTTTCCATTTTCTCGAAAACGTAGCTTTTCTCAAGGTTTCTTCTGTGAATGTGCCAGAAATTAACACATTAAAGCTTGTTTTCCTAGAGGCAATGGACCTGATAACTACGTAATCTCTGTGGGGAAAAATATCACATGGCTGAAATTGAGCAGAGGTGCAGATAAAAGACTTGAAATTTCTAAGGCTCAGTTTTCCCGTCTGTATAAAGACTAAAAAAGTTTCAGCGAGTTTTTAAGTATTAAATCATATAATGGATATAAGACGTTCAGTTCAGTGCTGGTGTATATAAGAACTGCTCACTCTGTTTTTCTTAATGAAGAAAGCGAGGGCTAGGATCGCCAAGTTTCTGAGTTAATGGTAGGGGGCAGACACTATGGGTTCCTTGGCAAAAAATAGGATGAAAAGTAAAAATAAATAAAATTAAATCCCCTAGGATTTTCTTCGAAAGTGACCTGAGTGGACGTAGACTAAAAATTTTGATTGTTTAAGCTAAATGATTTCAGTAGAGCTACTAAGACATATCATGGACAATTATGAGGTGAAGCCATTTGAGTGCGGTTCCATGGTGTAATGGTTAGCACTCTGGACTCTGAATCCAGCGATCCGAGTTCAAGTCTCGGTGGAACCTGCTTCATCCTTTCGTTTTACTTGTTTTCCCCCGGAAAATACTGTCCACCTAAAAGACCGCTATCAATTTTGCCTCTAATATCTCCTGTGAGCTCCTGTGAGTCCAAACATATTTGTATCTGAGTGAGGAGGCAGAAGTGGAATTCCATTCTGGTTTAATGGAATTCGTTTTATAAGGCATAAAAGAAGTATCAGAAGTAAGTTAAGTACAGGTGGAAGATAACAAAACCCCTGCATTCTGCTGTGACTAGAAAACCAACTCTAATAAAAAGCAATAACGCTCTTTAATAAAGTTTATTTTCTGTGCACATTAAAAAGAATATTTGAAATTGTTCAATATTTCAAATATGGGAAATAAATAAATCGAATAGTATTGGATAATATACAGTTAATAGCAAATTTCTCTTCTGCCCATGACCTCTACCTGCACAATTTCTGACGCACTCCACCCCATCCACAAGACCACTGAACCCAGTATATATAAGTGCTTTATATATACTAAATACAGACAGACACCACAGACACGGTGGGGCGGGGCGGGGGGGCAGATCTAAATATAGAATATCTTAAAGTAGGTGACTCTAAGTAAAAGGGCCTGCAAGACTCATTATTACATTTAAAAAATATCTGCAGATTTAACACACTTCAAGTTAAAATTGGGGGGGGAATCCATAATGATATTTTCATTGCAATATTCGTCTGGTCATTGTGCCATGCACAAAACACCAAACATCTCTTTTTCTCAGATGAAATGAGTGACTTATGCTAATGAATGATTTCTTTACTAATTACATTCTTTGTATATAAGTTTTCCTTTTTTCATTTGTTCTTGTACTGTTTTGCCCAGGTCTCAGGAAATTTTTTTTTTTTTTTTTTAGTATAGTATTTGTCTTGGATGAAGTGTGAGTTGTTTTGTTTTGTTTTCCTGAATTAGAAATTTGCAGGCATTTCACATGGACTAGGGGCTGGGAAGATTCCCCCCCCCCCCCCCCCCCGCCACACACACACAAATAGTCTCTTTATGATACCAGGTTGTGTGTGGAATTTTTAAGCAAAATTTTTTTCTCACAACCAACACATATCACTAACTCCAAGTGTGCTCACAATGAAGATTCTCCCCCCATACACTGATCTTATTCACTGTCTGCTTCTTCTTAACATCGCCCATGTGTAAGTTGCTTATCCAAACATTCATATGTAGATTCTCCTTCATAATAAACGAGTTCTGTGAAGTTCCTGCTTCCACATGTAAACATATTTCATTGTTCAAAACCAGAGAGTGTTGGTTTTCTCTCTCACAGTGCCACTAACTGTGAAACACTATACACCCCTGTTTGTTTGTTTGTTTGTTTGTTTTTTGCATATGCTGTACTGGGAAAACACTACTTATGGTCTCATTACAGCCCTTCGACCTTCACAGTATGTGGAATCTACTCTTCATGCTCCATCATTCATATACTGCACAGATCACTTTTAATTTGGTCAGAATTGAAGTTTGCTTTATCTTTCTTGTATTTATTGATACATAAAATTTCTTTCCCAGATGAAAATGCAAAAAACGCCTTTACTCTGCAACTGTAGCTCTATCTTTACTGCATACATTTATTGCCATGACACAGTTTAAATACCAAATGGAGATATAAATATTATGGAGCTCTTGCTTATATCACATCTTAAGTGTTCAACAAAAATGGTCCGTCTCGCTACTTTTTATGAAACCCGACAGCCCTTTGGTTGACCATAGTGACGAATCAACAGTAGGAGAATATCACTGCGCTTTTATAGTAGAAAGAGGGACTGCAATGTTTTTTCAGGCGTGTTTAACCACGCAGAGTTCCTGGTAAAATGTTAGTCGACAGGATTCGAACCTGCGCAGGAAACTCTCAATGGATTTCAAGTCCATCACCTTAACCACTCGACCACAACTACCAACTCGCTGACTGTTTAGTGGGCTAAAGTGAAAATTAGTGGTGGATATGTGGCACGTTCCCCAACGGTAGGTCTGGCAACAAAAAGTTTCTCAGCCCTGTCCAGGCCACTCCCTCGAGAATGAATGAGCTCATCTAGAGCAAATCAAGAGCCAGCTGGTGATGTAATTGAATAAAATGCTCCTAGACAAGCGACTCGAACTTCTTAGACGCTGGAGCTTGTCCAAAAGCCGGTGATAATCTTGGACACGCACGATCACACCTAATTCTCGGGAACCTGCTGAAGGGGAGCTTTGAGTTTAGAGTGAGCTCTAAACAACCTCCAGTCGCAAATACCAATGGGAGAAGGAGCTCGAATGAAGGGAACGTGCGAGAAATGGCGGGGGTGGAGGTGAGGAGTCATCTATGTTTACTTTCAGGTTTAAAATCTAAATCAGGAATCTCTTCCATGGATAAAACTGACATGCTTCCAAAAGAACGATTAAAATTGGACTGCGGCGACAGTTCGGAATGAGGGGGCGGGGTGGGGGGCGAGCAATTTCTGTCCTAACTGGAAAAGACAAGGCAGGAGAGGTCTCGGACCCCTTCCTTTGAAGGTCACTTATGTTGTCCTAGTGAAGGACGCGAGACAATTCCCAAGCGAACGAAGCCTTCAGCCTCCGGAGCCCGGGGGAAAGGGAGGAACTCAGAATACAGGTTTTCCAGGGATCCGAACTCAGCAGGAAGACATTCTCAATGCAGAATAGCGCCAAAAAGAAATGCAAACATGTATATGTCAGAATAAATCTAGCTAAATTAATAAGGTTGATTCTTGAGTCAGAGACTATCTGGTTTATGAGAATGGGATGATGAAGGGGACACTTGGCTTAGAGTCCTTTTTATGGAAATGTCAAGGACTCCAAAACCAAGGACTTGCTCTGAATTCTAGGAATGGAAGTGCGTCCCCAGGGCATAAACTAGTAGATTTAAAGAGAATCTCAGATACAAAAGGAATGTGACCTCCATGATCGAGGCTGGAATTTGTCCCTCTGGTAGTTAAAAAACATGTTTTTCTTTAGGACAGTAAAAACAATCCTCCCCTCACTGTACTCTTGCAAATATTTGGTCTTACTACCGTGGCGCTTGCTATATACCTCCATTTAGATTCATAAGGAGTTTATAACCTTTAACACAGTAAATTTATTTTCAAGTTTGTTGTCCTTGAGCGGTCTTATCAAAGTTATTGTCCCCAGCAGCAGCATGTGCACCACCTGGGGACTTGTGAGAAATGCAGATTCTTGGGCTTGAATTCAGATTTACAGAATTAAAAACTTGCTAGGAGCGGGGAGAGCAGAAGCCGGGAGATCCAGCAATTTGTAATAACAAGAAGCCCTCCAGGTGGTTCTGATGCCCACCGAAGTCTAAGAAGCACCCTCTTAAGGAACTAATCTTAACAAAGAAAAACATGTACTGCATAAAAATCTTTATTTTTATTTCTCATTGTGATAGCAAAAAACAGGTATTTAAAAATAGATAAGTGTTTAAATATTTTTGCTTCATCTGTGTAATAGATCATTACAAAGCCAGTAAAACAAAATCTGGGAACACTTTGTAATTGATCTGGGAAAATGTTTATAATGTTCACTGACAAGAGCAGGATGCAAAGAACATGACTTCAACTAAGCAAAACTTTTGCATATGAAATATTGGGAGTAGAGGAGGAATACTTCAAAACGTTGCTAGTGCTGGCTTCTGGGTTGCAGGATTATGAGTTAATTTTGTTGTTGTTGCTTTTTACAGTGTAAAGTAATCATCAAGTTTTGTAAGTGAATAGCAGAACAATGTCTTTTATTGATTTATTGGTTATTTATTGATGTTGCTCGAGAGCTGATATTTGCCTCAAGTGGTAGTTGGATTAATCATCTGTCTTGTTCAATACACTCCACAGTGAAAGCATTCACCTTAAACTTGTTTCTCAAATAATCAATGCCATTTAGAGATTGTTAGAATTAATGAAGACTTCTCCACCCCTTCTTGCTTGCTAGCATTTAACTGTATTTTTTAAAAATCATTTTGAAAGAACACTGAGCACAGTTTTATAAGTCTTTTAAATTTGTAACATGAATTTTCACGTTTTTAAGGTTTGGGGAGCTGTTTTATTTGAGGTCTGTTCCCTAGTTATTCTTGCATATGGATGCAGGAAAATAAAAAAGTGTTGACATAGGTGGGACAATCCTTCAAATCAAATAGTTGTGAGTTTTCTAAAAGAGTGAAATCTTTTAGAAATTTCAGAATCTTCCACTATATGGATGTCCCAAAAAGTTATTTTTAAAACTGATGGTCATTTCAAGTTTTTCAAATCGTGGTTATACTCATAATTCTGCAACAAATGTTAGAGTGTGTCTCAGTTTTGAGTGTGTGTATCTCAAGGATCCCCATCAGAAGCTGCCAGATCAGGAAGCTGGTCTCTCAGGATGTCTCCTGCTTAGGTTTCTTCTAGCACAGCATCAGAATAAGGGGCCCTTCCAGACTGAGGAGGAAGTGTTACTTGCCAATTTGCCGCCATAGCGTGGTATTTGTCTAAATGATGTCAAGGAATAAGAAATTTTTCTTAATATGAATACACTTTCTGGTAGAAAATTTGATCCTTTGAAGAGAGCTGGAGTTCCATGCAGCTACTTATGCTAATAGAGTGAGCAGTTGCTACGCAGTCGTGGCCGAGTGGTTAAGGCGATGGACTAGAAATCCACTGGGCTTCCCCCGCGCAGGTTCGAATCCTACCGACTACGGCACCTTTCCCTATTGAGACAGCCAGTTGGGGAAGAATGCTGTTGCCTTACACAGAGAAACTGGATTGTTCTCCAACCTGGCTCTTTATGGTTGCCGCTGAAAGGCTCCACGAAGCAACCGGATTACGCCCCAAACAGCGTGGGGTCTTCTTATTACTATTATTATCTTTAGGTAATTACTACTATTATTTTTAAGTAATTCTCCCTAGAAGAGCCAAGGCTTTGGTGACGCCTTCCTGCTTCCTGCAATCAAAACCTTGCTTACAAAACAGATTTTCCTAAAGAAAAAAATTGATAGGAGCATTTCCGTGTCCAAAGAATCGCACCCTAATCAGAGCTCTTCTCTAATCATGTACGTCTTTGTTCACGTACAAAAGGAAACTCCACGAAATCTTGGATCAAATACAAATGAAAGCCAAGACTCATAGCTAGGTCACCAAGTCGCGAATCCAAACTGGGTATTAATAAGCAAACTACTTACACAACTAAAGAAATTAAATAAAGCCATTTCCTTTGTGATCCAGCCAGATAGGGACGACAACATTACACCTGGCTGGCTTTTACTGGGGCCCCAAAGCAGTTATGGGTATGACTGTGGTTGGATCTGCAAGCTGTATTTTTTTTCTTATTCTTAACTTACTGGGTCCCCAGACATTCTCCGCTGGGCAGCGATCTTCCAGGTAGGCGGTAGGTCATATCTGGTGAGGCTGAAATCAAAAGAAGAAAAACAGGGATTTGAATCATAGATGCTCAGATTAAAAGTGTGCTTCTCTATCAACTCAGTGGTCCATAATCTGAGGGAATATATGGGTCTTTCCGAAGTCTTGGTAATTCCTAATTCCACCCCAGGCCTTGGGGATCAGGGGATCGGTGGCGGCTGAGCGGGTCATTGCTGATCTCTGCATTATTGACGATAAATACGCGAAAGTGCAGGGTAAAAGTAGATCAAAGTCGGGCTGAGTACTTAGGGTAAGATTGATTCAGGGAGTTTATTCCTGGAATCAATGATTGCACATGTATGAAGGGGGTGTGTTTTATCTCCGCGTAGTCAGGAGAAAAGCCCCAGGCCCGAATTATACAAAAATGTGCAGCGGGAAACCAGCTTCTATTTGAGGAAGAAGCAACACCCAGCTGATGAAGAGGACTGAAGCATAATGTATTTGCTTGATGGCTTTTAGGTATGTGGCGGGAGGTCAGGAAGTCCTAGGCTCAAGGGTCAAGTTCCCTCCTGGTCCCTTACCTGAATCCAAACAAACGGGAGGCTGAAATTATTTTTGTTTCAGTTGGTGAAGGCCGTCTCCCTCAAACTCCACATCGCCCCAGTCCTGTACTTCTGGTCTCCTTTCTCGTCATCTTCCATTCTTTTTCCTCTTCTCTCTGCTCCTCTCCCTCTTGTCCCGCCATTACCCAGCATTTCCCAACTGGACACTTTCGCCTCCATGTCCCTTCCTCTAGGACAAGGTGGAATCACATTAATCCACCTCTGCCTCCGCCCAACACATGGAGATTCCCCATCATTCCAGGTCTTTGTCTAATGCTTTCCTTCCACAGTTTATCTTGACTTCATCCCATTCAAAGACCACAACACCAGCAGTGGAGGAAATGTGTGTGGCCGTGGTCATGGTAAGGCTTCTCTGGTTCAGCACATATTTTTTGAGCACCTCTAAGTGAGAGCCAAGCAAGCAGTGAGGGAGTAAGCAGTTGAGGTGGAAGACAAGTAAGATTGGGTAGCATTTGCCATCATTCTGTGGGCTTTGAATATAGTTGGAGCAGAGCAAATGAGATACTCCTGTCCCAGGAAGATGAGAGGATGAGAATGGTTGTGAGATTGTCTCCGGTGGCTTTCTTTTGACTACCATTTCTGCTTTGTGGATGTTTCAGTAGGTGTAGGAAGCAGGAAAAAAATCTCTGGACTTGAGAAAAACATGCAAGTCTAGCAGAGAATGGTTTCGATCCACTGACCTCTGGGTTATGGGCCCAGCACGCTCCTGCTGCACCACTCTGCTCACTGCGAAAAGCTGAGAAATACTTTTCAATCTTGATTCTTACCCACTTTCTCAACACTTCAATGTCTTCTTTTCACTATTTTTCTTCATCCGCCTCCTCTACACTTTTCGCTTTATTTCCCACCCTTACAGTCGTGTCATTCTCAAAATATTAATACCACACCATCTCTAGTTTGAGGTCTTCACAAATCTTCAACCCTTTCTTCAAGTGGATGCCAATCATTCCCTTTGGATTGGGAATTATGATAGCTAGGTAGGGAACAATGATGGCTACAATGTCAGATTTCCAGAACTAGAACCCAGCAAAGCCTTATAAAACCTTTCAAGAGTCAGGTTCTTCCTCAACCAAAGCCCTTGCCTCAGGATTTCTTCTTGGTCCTGGAACCGACTACCTTTCTTCTTTTCCCTCCTTCCAAGTACGCACTCCTATCTATCAGGCAAAAGTGGACAATATCTCTGTTTCAGCCTTAGTTTCTCCCCTCCTCCTGTGTCTGCACAGGTTTCACTTGCTCTGCTGCTCTCCATTATTGGAGACTCCAAAGTAAGCCTCCCTTTTTCCAAGTTCCCCCTTCTTGCAGGATTCAGGGCCAACTGCGATTCCTCCTCTCCATAACTCGATATGGAGTCATCAACACTTCGCTCTACACTTTCAAAGTTCTCCTCATATGGAAGGTTCGTTTGAACGTGTTCTCATCGCTCGGAAATGGAGAGACTTAGGAATTAAGATAGAAGGCCCCAGCGACTCAACAGGTTGCCAAGGCCCCAAACTGGAAATGAAAGCTCCCAAGGGTAGGGACAAGTCCCTTTTCTGAAATGCGCATTTTTCTGTAACCTCGGGACAAGTTTCCCCTGAGGCAAGAGTGGTTTGTAGCAGCAAGAAGTCAAACCTCAGAAGATGCTGACTGGTTTCCTCCTTGAGCCGTCCTTCATTCTTTTTGCTTCTCTTCTGAATTCTGCAGGTTGCTCGCCTTCTCCAGTTGATTCTCAGAGTTTCTGTTCTTTTCCTTATTCTCTGCCACAGAAACTGCAGAGCCAGTGTTGACAGCCCAAGACAATTTTGTGGGGGGAGAAGGGGGCCCTCACTTCTACATCTGTATTGACTGCCAGTATTCTCCCACCAGCATTAACAGAACACAGTAGCCACCTCCAAAGAGGTTCATTTGGCCTATGCAGCTGAGCATCAGTCATTTTCTAGGAAATGGAAAGTTTTGAGCCAAGACCTGAAAAAGGGTATGTGGGAAAGCTGTAAGATCATTATGGCCAGGGACTTTGACATTGCTAGAGTCAATTTTATAAAGCTGAGCCAAACTCCCTGCGCATGTTCCTAGTCATGCGCTGATTTGCCATCTGTATATCCCCATCAGTGCAATATCTCATGTGTTTTATCCATGTTCTAATTGGATTGTTAGGGTTTTTGTTGTTGTTGTTGTTTTAATCTGCTGAGTTTTGAGAATTCTTGTGCATTTTCTAGATATTGTCCTTTGTCAGATATGTGGTTTGCGAATATTTTCTCCCAATTTGTAGCTTGTGTTTTTCAACCTCTTAATAGTGTCTTTTGAAGAGTAAAAGTTTTTAGTTTTGATGAGGTCCAATTTATCTGTTTTCCTTTTAAGGACTGGGCTTTTGTATCAAGTCTAAGGACTAAGATCCTGAAGATCTCCTATGTTATTCTCTAAAAGTTTTATGGTTTTACATTTCAGTTTTGATTTATTTTAATTTTTGTATACGCAATGAGGTTTAGGTCAATGTGGGTTTTTGTTTTTACCTATGGATATCCATTTGTTGAAAAGGCTATCCCTCCTCCAATGAATTTTTTTTGTACTGTTGTCAAAAAATCAGTTGGGCATATTTTGTACAGGTCAGAATATATGTTTAAGGGAGAGAAAAAACCAAGACCATCACTGAATATAAGTTTGCTACCATTCATTTAAAAATAAAGAGTGGATTGAATACTATACACACATATAACTCTGGAAGGTTATACAAAAATTCATTTCACTGTGGAGAAACTAAACAGCTACAGCACACAGAAGATAGATTTCATTCATTGCATATAACCTCAAAATCATTAGAGCTTCATATCATGATTATTATGTTTGATTAGTGTAAATATTAAAATTCTTTTTTTTTTTTTTTCCTCCAGTACGCGGGCCTCTCCCGTTCCCGAGCACAGGCTCCGGACACGCAGGCTCAGCGGCCATGGCTCACGGGCCTAGTCGCTCCGCGGCATGTAGGGACCTTCCCAGACCGGGGCACGAGCCCGTGTCCCCTGCATCGGCAGGCGGACTCTCAACTACTGCGCCACCAGGGAAGCCCTAAAATTCTTAATAGGGAAGGAAAATAAACTTTATATCAGTTGATTACTGCTTTTTGGTAGATACAGTTTTCCAGTCACATGGGGGCAAAGAATTTTGCTGTCTTCAAATAGCATTTACTTCTGGCACTTTATTTACCCCATAAACGGGCTGGAGTTGTGTGAAGCAAGCCTGGAGTTGTAGATCAACCTCACTCAGACATGAAAACATGAGTGTGTTGAGACATATAAAGGATACAGTTATATATGAGAAAGGAAATCCCTGAAAAGGTAACAATTCCATGGAGAAGCAAGTAGGATTTTGATAGCAGGAAACACCAAGGTATCTCTGAAGCTAGGACTCTTCTTGGGAGGAAAGAAAATATATTAGGATACAGGTCAAGCCTACTGGAAAATACAGTAATTATGACTTCTTTTTTCTGGCCAGCACGATGGAGCCCCATCATGGGTAAGTTAATTGCAGGATCATAAACTGGCGAGTTTAGTAACCACCTGCATCTTGGTTAGAATTCATGTTTTGTCTTTGGACTAGCAACTCCAGGATTTGTCAAAATGTACAGCCTTAAGGAACTAATTCAGCTAACTACCATGTAGTCGGCAGGATTTGAACCTGCGCGGGGAGACCCCAACGGATTTCTAGTCCATCGCCTTAACCACTCGGCCACGACTACTCGACAAGGTGTTTTCTTATAAAAGTAAACAGCTGTGCTGAAACTTAGGTCTCATAAAAGCAAATCACATACCGGAAAGACTGAATCATGTATCAGAAAGAGTATTTGCAGTCAGTATTTCCTATTCTTTGTTGTCATTTGGGTGACTATCATACTGTTGTAACCATATTGCCAAGTAACACTTTATCCTCAGAACTGGAAGGACTCCTTATTTGATGGATTGTTGGAATGAGATCAGCTTCTGCTCTGCCAGCCTCTGGTGGAGGTTCATGAGATATCCCCTGCAAACTGGAACAAACTTTAACATTCACTTAAGAATTATATGTAACAGTAATGATTTTTTAAAAATAGAGCTTAAGTGCATGCATATATTTTAACTCTGGAAGATTGTATGAGACCTGGTTTCAGTTTGCTACTGTGGATAGAAATTAAATAGCTGAGCACATAGACTGCAGAGAGATATTAGTTTTCACTGTACATACTTCAAAATAACTTGAGTTTTATTATCATTATTACTTATTTATATATTTTCCTTTTTCTGGTTTATATACCTAGGAGTGGAATTGCTGGGTCACCTGGTAAAGCTATGTTTAATTGTTCCAGGCACTGCTAGACTGTTTTCCAACGTGGACGCATGATTTTCCTTCCCACCAGCAGTGTATGACTGTTCTGAATTCTCCATTCTTTCCCAACACTTGCTATTATATGTCATTTTCATTCAAACCATCCTAGAAGGTGTGAAGTAGTATCTCATTGTGGTTTTAATTTGCATTTCCCAGATGATTAATTACAGCATCTTTTTCTCATGTGCTTATTGGCCATTTGTATATCTTTCTTGGAGAAATGTCTATTCATGTTCTTTGCCCATTTTTTTTTTTACCTCTTTATTGGAGTATAATTGCTTTACAATGGTGTGCTAGTTTCTGCTTTATAACAAAGTGAATCAGTTATACATATACATATGTCCCCATATCTCTTCCCTCTTGCATCTCCCTCCCTCCCACCCTCCCTCTCCCACCCCTCTAGGTGGTCACAAAGCACTGAGCTGATCTCCCTGTGCTATGCCGCTGCTTCCCACTAGCTATCTATTTTACGTTTGGTAGTGTATAGATGTCCATGCCACTCTCTCGCTTTGTCACAGCTTACCCTTCCCCCTCCCCATATCCTCAAATCCATTCTCTAGTAGGTCTATGTCTTTATTCCTGTCTTACCCCTAGGTTCTTCATGATATTTTTTTCCTTAAATTCCATATATATGTGTTAGCATACGGTATTTGTCTTTCTCTTTCTGACTTACTTCACTCTGTATGACAGACTCTAGGTCCATCCACCTCATTACAAATAGCTCAATTTCGTTTCTTTTTATGGCTGAGTAATATCCCATTGTATATATGTGCCACATCTTCTTTATCCATTCATCCGATGATGGACACTTAGGTTGTTTCCATCTCCTGACTATTGTAAATAGAGCTGCATGAACATTTTGGTACATGACTCTTTTTCAATTATGGTTTGCTCAGGGTATATGCCCAGTAGTGGGATTGCTGGGTCATATGGTAGTTCTATTTGTAGTTTTTTAAGGAACCTCCATACTGTTCTCCATAGTGGCTGTACCAATTCACATTCCCACCAGCAGTGCAAGAGTGTTCCCTTTTCTCCACACCCTCTCCAGCATTTATTGTTTCTAGATTTTTTGATGATGGCCATTCTGACTGGTGTAAGATGATATCTCATTGTAGTTTTGATTTGCATTTCTCTAATGATTAATGATGTTGAGCATTCTTTCATGTGTTTGTTGGCAGTCTGTATATCTTCTTTGGAGAAATGTCTATTTAGGTCTTCTGCCCATTTTTGGATTGGCTTGTTTGTTTTTTTGTTATTGAGCTGAATGAGCTGCTTGTAAATTTTGGAGATTAATCCTTTGTCAGTTGCTTCATTTGCAAATATTTTCTCCCATTCTGAGGGTTGTCTTTTGGTCTTGGTTATGGTTTCCTTTGCTGTGCAAAAGCTTTGAAGTTTCATTAGGTCCCATTTGTTTATTTTTGTTTTTATTTCCATTTCTCTGGGAAGTGGGTCAAAAAGGATCTTGCTGTGATTTATGTCATAGAGTGTTCTGCCTATGTTTCCCTCTAAGAGTTTGGTAGTTTCTGGCCTTACATTTAGGTCTTTAATCCATTTTGAGCTTATTTTTGTGTATAGTGTTAGGGAGTGATCTAATCTCATACTTTTACATGTACCTGTCCAGTTTTCCCAGCATCACTTATTGAAGAGGCTGTCCTTTCTCCACTGTACATTCCTGCCTCCTTTATCAAAGATAAGGTGACCATATGTGCATGTGTTTATCTCTGGGCTTTCTATCCTCTTCCATTGATCTATATTTCTTTTTTTGTGCCAGTACCATTCTGTCTTGATTACTGTAGCTTTGTAGTATAGTCTGAAGTCAGGGAGCCTGATTCCTCCAGCTCCGTTTTTCATTCTCAAGATTGCTTTGGCTATTCGAGGTCTTTTGTGTTTCCATACAAATTGTGAAATTTTTTGTTCTAGTTCTGTGAAAAATGCCAGTGGTAGTTTGAGAGGGATTGCATTAAATCTGTAGATTGCTTTGGGTAGTAGAGTCATTTTCACAATGTTGATTCTTCCAATCCAAGAACATGGTATATCTCTCCATCTATTTGTATCATCTTTAATTTCTTTCATCAGTGTCTTATAATTTTCTACATACAGGTCTTTTGTCTCCTTAGGTAGGTTTATTCCTAGATATTTTATTATTTTTGTTGCAATGGTAAATGGGAGTGTTTTATTGAGTTCACTTTCAGATTTTTCATCATTAGTATATAGGAATGCCAGAGATTTCTGTGCATTAATTTTGTATCCTGCTACTTTACCAAATTCATTAATTAGCTCTAGTAGTTTTCTGGTAGCATATTTTGGATTCTCTATGTAGAGTATCATGTCATCTGCAAACAGTGACAGCTTTACTTCTTTTCCGATTTGGATTCCTTTTATTTTCCTTTCTTCTCAGATTGTTGTGGCTAAAACTTCCAAAACTATGTTGAATAAGAGTGGTGAGAGTGGGCAACCTTGTCTTGTTCCTGATCTTAGTGGAAATGCCTTCAGTTTTTCACCATTGAGGATGATGCTGGCTGTGGGTTTGTCATATATGGCTTTTATTAGGTTGAGGAAAGTTCCCTCTATGCATACTTTCTGCAGGGTTTTTATCATAAATGGGTGTTGAGTATTGTCGAAAGCTTCCTCTGCATCTATTGAGATGATCATATGGTTTTTCTCCTTCAATTTGTTAATATGGTGTATCATGTTGATTGATTTGCATATATTGAAGAATCCTTGCATTCCTGGAATAAACCCCACTTGATCGTGGTGTATGATCCTTTTAATGTGCTGTTGGATTCTGTTTACTAGTATTTTGTTGAGGATTTTTGCATCTATGTTCATCAGTGATATTGGCCTGTAGTTTTCTTTCTTTGTGACATCTTTGTCTGGTTTTGGTATCAGGGTGATGGTGGCCTCGTAGAATGAGTTTGAGAGTGTTCCTCCCTCTGCTATATTTTGGAAGAGTTTGAGAAGGAAAGGTGTTAGCTCTTCTCTAAATGTTTGATAGAATTCACCTGTGAAGCCATCTGGTCCTGGGCTTTTGTTTGTTGAAAGATTTTTAATCACAGTTTCAATTTCAATGCTTGTGATTGGTCTGTTCATATTTTCTATTTCTTCCTGATTCAGTCTTGGCAGGTTGTGCTTTTCTAAGAATTTGTTCATTTCTTCCAGGTTGTCCATTTTATTGGCATAGAGCTGCTTGTATTAATCTCTCATGATCTTTTGTATTTCTGCAGTGTCAGTTTTTACTTCTCCTTTTTCATTTCTAATTCTATTGATTTGAGTCTTCTCCCATTTGTTCTTAATGAGTCTGGCTAATGGTTTATCAATTTTGTTTATCTTCTCAAAGAACCAACTTTTAGTTTTATTGATCTTTGCTATCGTTTCCTTCATTTCTTTTTCATTTATTTCTGACCTGATCTTTATGATTTCTTTCCTTCTGCTAATTTTGGGGGTTTTTTTGTTCTTCTTTCTCTAATCGCTTTAGGTGCAAGGTTAGATTGTTTATTCGAAGTGTTTCCTCTTTCTTAAGGTAGGATTGTCTTGCTATAAACTTCCCTCTTAGAACTGCTTTTGCTGCATCCTGTAGGTTTTGGGTCGTCGTGTCTCCATTGCCATTTGTTTCTAGGTATTTTTTGATTTCCTCTTTGATTTCTTCAGTGATCACTTCGCTATTAAGTAGTGTATTGTTTAGCCTCCATGTGTTTGTATTTTTTACAGATCTATTCCTGTAATTGATATCTAGTCTCATAGCATTGTGGTCAGAAAAGATACTTGATAGAATTTCAATTTTCTTAAATTTACCAAGGCTTGATTTGTGACCCATGATATGATCTATCCTGGAAAATGTTCCATGAGCACTTGAGAAAAATGTGTATTCTGCTGTTTTTCGATGGAATGTCCTATAAATATCAATTAAGTCCATCTTGTTTAATGTATCATTTAAAGCTTGTGTTTCCTTATTTATTTTCATTTTGGATGATCTGTCCATTGGTGAAAGTGGGGTGTTAAAGTCCCCTACTATGAATGTGTTACTGTCGATTTCCCCTTTTATGGCTGTTAGTATTTGCCTTATGTATTGAGGTGCTCCTATGTTGGGTCCATAAATATTTACAATTGTTATATCTCCTTCTTGAATCGATCCATTGATCATTATGTAGTGTCCTTCTTTGTCTCTTGTAATAGTCTTTATTTTAAAGTCTATTTTGTCTGATATGAGAATTGCTACTCCAGCTTTCTTTTGGTTTCCATTTGCATGGAATATCTTTTTCCATCCCCTCACTTTCAGTCTGTATGTGTCTCTAGGTCTGAAATGGGTCTCTTGTAGACAGCATATATATGGACCTTGTTTTTGTATCCATTCAACCAGTCTGTGTCTTTTGGTGGGAGCATTTAGTCCATTTACATTTAAGGTGATTATCAATATGTATGTTCCTATTCCCATTTTCTTAATTTTTTTGGGTTTGTTATTGTAGGTCTTTTCTTTCTCTTGTGTTTCTTGCCTAGAGAAGGTCCTTTAGCATTTGTTGTAAAGCTGGTTTGGTGGTGCTGAACTCTCTCAGCTTTTGCTTGTCTGTAAAGGTTTTAATTTCTCCATCAAATCTGAATGAGATCCTTGCTGGGTAGAGTAATTTTGGTTGTAGGTTTTTCTCCTTCATCACTTTAAATATGTCCTGCCAGTCCCTTCTGGCTTGCAGAGTTTCTGCTGAAAGATCAGCTGTTAACCTTATGGGGATTCCCTTGTGTGTTATTTGTTGTTTTTCCCTTGCTGCTTTTATTATGTTTTCTTTGTATTTAATTTTTGACAGTTTGGTTAATATGTGTCTTGGTGTGTTTCTCCTTGGATTTATCCTGTATGGGACTCTCTGTGCTTCCTGGACTTGATTAACTATTTCCTTTCCCATATTAGGGAAGTTTTCAACTGTAATCTCTTCAAATATTTTCTGTCTCTTTCTTTTTCTCTTTTTCTTCTGGAACCCCTATATCTTTGCCCATTTTTAAGTGGATTATGTGTCTTGAGTTGTAAGAGTCCTTTGTATAAGCTAGATGCAAGTCCCTTATCAGATATATGATTTGAAAATATTTTCTTCCATTCTTTGGGTTGTCTTTTCACTTTCCTGATAGTGTCTTTTGAAGCACAAAAGTTTGTAACTTTTAAGAAGTCTAATTTATCAATTATTTTTTGTTATTTGTGTTTTTGCTGTCATATCTAAGAATCCACTGCCAAATCTGAGGTTATGAAGACTTACTCCTATGTTTCCTTCTAAGAGTTTTATAATATTACCTCTTACATTATGTCTTTGATTCATTTTGAGTTAATTTATGTAAATTGTATGAGGTAAGGATCTAACTTCGTTCTTTTGCATGTAGTTACATAGTTTTCCCAGCACCATTTGTTGAAAAGACTATTCTTTCCCTACTGAATGGTCTTGGCACCCTTAAAAAAATCAGTTGATCATAGACATATGACTTTATTTCTGGACTCTCAGTTCTATCCCATTGATCTATATGCTTATCCTTACACCATTATGACACTGTCTTGATTATCATTGCCTTATAGTTAGTTTTGAAATTGAGAAATACATGTCCTCTTACTTTTTTCTTCTTTTCAAGATTGTTCTGGATATTACAGGTCCCTTGAAATTCCATGTGAATTTTAAATCAAGCCATCAATTCCCACAAAAAGGTCAGTTGGGATTCTGAAGGGAATTGCATTGAATCTGTAGAACGATTTGGAGGAAAATTGCCATCTTAACAATGTTAATTTAAGATCCAGTCTATGAACATGAGATATATTCCTCTTTATTTAGATGTCCATTCATTTCAGCAATGTTTTGTAGTTTTCAGAGTATAAGTTTTGCACTTCTTTTGTTAAATTTATTCCTGAATATTTTATTCCTTTTGAGGCTATTTTAAATGAATGTATTTATTTTTGACCCCTTTATTTCCCTATGAAACATGATGAGGCTGTCTGAAGCCTCCTAGATACAGATATTAAGTGCTGAGAGATATCAGGAATAAAATTACTTAGTATGGCTTTTGTAGACAATGAACTCCTGATAACAGGGAAACAAAGCTGTGAAATAAACAGCTTCTTTAAACTCAAGATGGCTGGATTCAGAGACCAGAGTGCTAATCATTACTTCTGGGAACCACCTTAATGGTTAATTAACCACCTTAATTAAAAAGTCTCTTTCGTATGGTTCATGATATGATAAAACCCCATTTCTGAATGGAATTAATCATATTGACGGGGGTGTAATAACACAAAGTTAACAAGGCAAAGAGCATGACCCCTGCCCTTGTGATTCAAGTCCATTAGGCAGAATACTCCATAGAGGGAAAATAAATATAGCCCACACAGTGACAGTTTGAAGAAACTGCCTAATACTGACAGTATGATGACAGAGATAAGGTGGAAAGCATAAATAAAATTGAAATTTGTAATTTTAGGTGAATGGAACTTGAAGGTGCTGAATAGAAGAGAGTGCCAGTCCATGTCTTTTCTATGTACAAGAGGTAGCTTGTGAACTAGATTAAGATACTGCCTATTTGTTCTCAGGATCAACATGATAGTGAAATGTAAAGAAAAAGAAAAACTGTGTCAATGCCCTTAGCAACATGGGTCAGGCAAGGCTTTGAAAATTATTTGCTTTAGATGGACGTGTGCCTGTTTTTGTCTGTGGACATTAGAAATATACAAAGGCATGGCAGTGAGCATAGTGATTTTCAATAAAACTTTTTTCCCCAATATAGTGGTAAGTGTGAATTTGTCACTGGGAAGACAGATATTGGGCTCATGTCAGATAAATCTATTACAAAAGTGAGAAGGAATTTGTTTGGAGCCCATATATCTTTTCATAGTCATTTTATGTATTTCCCAAAACAACAAAATAGAGCTAACAAATTTTTCTCATTCAATGGTCATGAAGTTAGTAAGACAGAGACTCTTAAATTATTTTTTGGCTCAAAATCCCACGGTATGTAAAATAAAATTTGTTCAACTTCTCACAGAGAGATGGCCCTGACACAAAGCTAACAACTGTAGAAACCATATCAGGGATTCATAAATACTGTTGGAGAACACAGACACGAGGCTGAGAACCCTCTACACTGAAGAGTCTCCTTTATGTTACAAGACCTAATTTTAACTAATAAGCTTAACCATTACTAAACTGTAATTAAGTACAAAGTTGCTGAAGAAATATCGTCTTTGAAATATGGCTATGTGAGTCATTAACCTCAATTTTGTAAATTAGGAGGCCAAAGTGCACCCATGCCTGAAGCTAAAATGCCAGTCAAACCAGTTCTTAGAGCGTCTCTCGCCTTTTTCAGAGGGATCATGGGTGTGGGTTTCTCACGGTACACATTTGGGACACTAGAATTAAACATATATAGGTCCTACACAGTGAAATGGAACCTTGTTCTTTTTCAACCAGAGGTTATTTCATTTACTTTTCAACCCCTACTCTAAGATCTCCACTGAGAAGAAGCCCTTGATTTGTGATATTCTCCCTTTCTTGTTGAAGAAGGTAGCATGCAAAAGGAGACAGATGCTAGACAACATTGGCTCTCTTAAGTCTTAATGATTATTCTGAATTCTGTGTTTTTACTGAGTGTTTACTACAATTTCCATGTAGAGGTGGCACTTTCCTTTTCAAAGTCAAAGATAGCTCATAAATAACACTTAATTTAGGATGTTCTGTTGCTTCTGAAAGACTAACAGGTATAGCAAAGGAAATATAAAAGATTAATAACATATATAAGGAAAAATGATGGATTAATTGACCATCTACTTTATTATTGAGACTTTTAAATGGTGCCAAGAAAACAAAAGAGATGAAAGGATGCACTAAAGGAACATATCATTTAAAGAACACACACCAGTTCGATTCATAAATGGGGTTAGTTTCTACTACATTAGTTTACATCATTTAAAGTGATTTAATAACCGACTACCTGGGCTTGGAGGATTAAGATAAGACTTAAACAGTTCACTTCTTCGAAAATACACATGCTAGCAGGCAGAATGCATGATAAATATAGAAGTAGTTTCATATAAGACATATAAACAAAGAAATATGGAAGCACTAATATTATTGTTGCATTTTCTTAAACAACGTTATGGCAAAGACACCATAAGCAGCACAGAAGGAGGGGAATGAAGGATGAACTTGAGGACTTTTCAAAGTAGGAGACGTGGGGAGGCAATCTTTAAGAATGCACAGGATTTCGGGAGGTGAAGGACCTGAGAGTGACAACATTGGAGAAGCTAATAATCAATTTTACAGTTGAGGAACTCTACCTTGGCTTTAAGGACAGCAAATCAGCCAATCAGAGACTAATGATCCCCAAAACTGAAACAAATGAAAAGAAAAGAGACATGAGTGAAGGAGGCTCGTGGACTTCCCGGCCTCTGCCTTCCTAGAAATAGAATCTTCGGTGGGCTGACAGTGCCCACGGTACTGAAACAGGAGCTGTCCACGATGTTGGGCCAGGTGCGGCCTTCTGCGCTGGAAGAGGAGCTGGGAACAGCACTCGCTGGGCTTCCGCAGACACTCCTGAGAGAGGTAAGGAAGAGCTCCCTGAAATAGCAAGTTTAGTTACTGGGTGTTACACCAGCACGAGTCCCAAAAGCACTGAGAAGCGCATGCCAAGAAGACTTCTATCTTGGACTGTAGCCTATTGTTTGCAGTGTAGACCCTCCCTTGGTTTCAGTCTTCTACCAACTCAGTTCTATGCCCTCTACACACTCTAGATCTGTGATGTCCAATACTTTAGCCACTTGAGACATGTGACTATTAAGCACTTGGTCCTACTTGGGATGAGCTCTTACTGCAAAATACACACCAGACTTTGAAGATTTTGTATGAAAAAAAAAAACACGTGAAATATCACACTGTCAATTTTTAATATTGCTTACATGTTGAGATGATATTTTGAATATATTGGATTAAATAAAATACATCATTAAAATGAATTATGCTTGTCTCCTTTTACTTTTTAATATGACTACTAGAAAATTTTAAATTATGTCAGTGGCTCACATTTATTTCTATTGGAAATGTACTTCCTTACTTACATCCTCTGTTGCAGTTGCTGTAACTCTGGTTTTTGTTTCACTGTTCACCAGTGTGTTTTGGTTTTGGTTTTATTTTCCTTGTTTATAAGAAATTTCAGTGATTTAAAAGTAAAGAGAGAAGAACCCCTTCTAGAATCCTAAGCAGTATTTGGAAACCAGATCACAGGCTGATACTCCACAAAGCAAGATTCTGTGTAATGGTCAGTCCTGGCTCAGGATCTCTATTCCAGCCCCCAGAACCGAAGCTTCATTCTCCATGGGCTCCTACAGAAAGAAGTATCCAGAATGAGAGGAATTTCTCCTTATACTATCAACACTCTTCTCTAAGGTATCTTTTTGAACAAATTTTTATTTTTAAATTCTGTACATTGATGTCATGTGAGTCACTTTCCTCAGCTCTAAAGTCAGGAATTGTTTCCGCAGAAGGGCCTTAACATTTCATTAGCTTTGACATTCCAGAATTCTATTAGTTTCTCAAAGCAACCCGTATGCTGGATGTGAGAGACAGCTTGATGAGAGATGATGAGTTTTGCAAAGAAAGAAGTTCATCCTCTGGAAGCCCAGGTCTTAGTAGACAAAACCAAGTCATGTTCATCAGGCGGACACTGCTCAGCAAAGGGGACTTGTCACAGCTCAGCATCACTGACCCATGTGACTTTGCAACTCAACGCTTTTTATTGTACTTCATTCCTCTGAACAGACACATGAAAGAGGAAGGAATCTGGTATTTAATCAATGAATATGGAAAGCACTGTGTTTAAGAAAAATTATTAGATGCATTCTTGGATGAGATGCACCAAAGTATGACAACTGCGCCAATCTCCACAAGAGAGGTGAGGACAAGTTCCATTCAACTGTCAGGGTAGTGATAATCAAATTTTCCTAGGAATTCCTAGAAAGGCGCTCAGCTGTGGTTAACATTCCTTTAACACTTTAATACATTAACCCAAACATGTTAATCATACAATGGGATTTTGCATCTGAATTCTGTGCCCAGAATGAGTCAAAACTTCACCTCATTTTAAGTCCCTCTCTCTTTACCACTGTCCTGGACCCCAAGACAAGTCAGTCTGGCATAATGTCGTCAACATTTTTGTCGGGTTACCCAAAAAATGGCTTAATTAATATCTTTAGTTATGTAGTGGTTTGCCTATTAATACCCAGTTTGGATTCGCAACCATAGCTATGAGTCTTGGCTTTCACTTGTATTTGATCCAAGATTTCGTGGAGTTTCCTTTTGTACGTGAACAAGGATGTACATGACTGCAGAAGAGCCCCAATAAGGGGAAAACGTTTCTGCCAAGTTTTTTCTTTAGAAAACGCTGCCTAGCAAGGAGGGTTTTGATTGCAGGAAGCAGGAAGGCATCACCAAAGCCTTGGCTCTTCTAGGGAAAATTACTTTAAAATAATAGTAGCAATTACTTAAAAATAATAATGGTTATAGAAAGACCCCACGCTATTCGGGACGCAACCGGCGTGTTTCGTGGAGCTTTTCAGCGGCAACCATAAAGAGCCAGGTTGGAGAACAATCCAGTTTCTCTGTGTAAGGCAACAGCATTCTTCCCCAACTGGCTATGCCTCAATAGGGAAAGGTACCGTAGTCGGCAGGATTCGAACCTGCGCGGGGAAACCCCAATGGATTTCTAGTCCATCGCCTTAACCACTCGGCCACGACTACTTGACAAGAGATCCCTTTCCTGGAAGTAGCTGTAGAGAACTTTGGCTGTCTTCAAAGTCACATTTTCTATCGGAAAATGTACTTGTATTAAGCAAAGTTTCTTACTCTTTGGCATCATTTAGACAAATATGCAGTTGTGGCAAGTAACGCCTCCTCCTCAGACTGGAATGACTCCTTATTCGGATGCTCTGACGGAAGGAGGCTAAGGCTTTTGATTTTGTTTTTTGTCTCCTTTGATGTGCAGAAGCTTTTTAATTTGATATTCCCACTTGCTTATTTTTGCCTTTGTTGCTTTTACTTGTGGTGTCAAATCCAAAAAATCATCACCAAGACCTATGTCAAGATTGAAATGAATTAAAGACTTGAATGAAGAATCTAAAACCATAAAACCATTGGAATGGGAGAAATATTTGCAAATCATATCTCTGATATGGGATTAATATCCAAAATATATAAAGAACTCATACAACTGAAAGGCAAGAAAACAATCCAATTTTAAAATGGGTAGAAGGTCTGAATAGATCTTTGTATTCCAAAGAAGATGTACATATGGCCAACATGTACATGAAAAGCTGCTCGATGTCATTAATCATCAGACGAATGCAAATCAAAACCACAATGAGCTATCATCTCACACCTGTTAGGATGGCTATTATCGAGAAAACAAGAAATAACAAGTGTTGGCAAGGATGGGGAGAAAAGGGACCTCTTGTGCACTGTTGATGGGAATGTAAGTTGGTGCAGCCACTATGCAAACTGTATGGAGGTTACACAAAAAATTAAAAATACAACTACCATATGATCCAGCAATTTCACTTCTGGATATTTATCTGAAGAAAATGAAAACACTAACTTGAAAATTATATCTGCACCCCCATGTTCATTGAAGCACTGTTTACAACAGCCAAGGTATAAAAACAACCTGTGTCCATCGGCGGATGAAGGAATTAAAGAGGTTATAGTATATATATATATATATATATATACATATATATATATATATATATGTATATATACACACAAACACATACACACACATATATAATGAAATATTATTCAGCCATAAAAAAGAATAAAACCTTGCCATCTATGACAACATGGATGGACCTTGAGGGCATGATGCTAAGTGAAATAAGCCAGAGAGGAAAGACAAATACCAATCTAAAAAAAAAAAATAACAAGCTTGTAGATATAGAGAACAGATGAGTGGTTGTCAGAAGTGAGGGCAGGGCCAGGGGAAGTGGGAGAAATGGAGGAAGGGGATCAAAAAGGTAAATAAATTAAAAAAAAATTAGGGATGCATGTACTACCATCAAACCTTTCTACAGAGGACAGGTACTAGAGAGCTTCCCAAGGACCCTGGCACTCCCTCCACCCATCTGTTTCTCAGGGGGTTTTGTGAGGAAAGTGTCCTTTGAGCCCTCTAGGGAGATAATAGAGGGAGGATGAGTGGGTGTCACATGTGATAAATCCATTGCAAGTTCCCTGCATCTTTTAAGATATTGGATATCTTTCTCTACCTTATACCGAAGAAGTCTTGGCTTCTTTATTTACTGTAGTTCCACTGATTTCAGGTTGCAAGCAACCTACCAAGCACACTGTTATAATAACTCCCAGCTATTCTAGCTAACACACTAAATTCAGAGTCTCCATTAAGTGTACCCATATTAATAAATTTGATCGAATTCTACACTGTGTTTCTTTTTTCCTGACCTAGCACTCCTACACACATTACTCTGGTTTCTTTTGATATGAATTAGCATGATCTTGCGATTCTTTCAGTATGTAAAATAGCAATATATACTGATTCCCTGAGTCCTGTAGGCAAAGAGGAGTGGTAGAGGCGGGTCTTGAGAAAAATCAATATCCTCATGCAAGGTAACTGCTTCAGGTGAGATCTTTACCTCTTTTTAAAGCAAGGATAGGCTAGTGTTTGGGGATAGAGGATGGGCTGCTTCTGCTGGGAAGAAGAATATTTTTAGGAAGGAAGCATCATTGTACTTGAATTTATCCAAAGAGACCAAAATGTCCCCTTTCCCCCATTCTGTCCTTTTCTTTCTTTCTTTCTTTCTTTCTTTCTTTCTTTCTTTCTTTCTTTCTTTCTTTCTTTCTCTTTCCTTTGTTCGAAGGAGGAGGAGGAGGGGGGGAGGAGGAGGAGGGGGAGGAGGGGGAGGGGGAGAAGCGGGAGGGGGAAAAGGGGGAGGAGGAGAGAAAAGAAAAGGGGGAGAGAGAGCTTTAGTATTTGTGGAGTGTCTTCCTTAAACAAGGTACTTACTATGGTAAAGCATAGTAAAGAATGCCTTACCTTCTTTTACATATAAAGAGACTGAGGTACAGAGCAGTTATATATTTCAAAAATTACAGTTAGACATTCACAGATTAAGAATTCAGTTCCAGAGTGTCTCCTTTTCCTGACCTACCATGCTGATTCCACTGTGCTAATAGAAGCAGGAAGTGGCTCCCTGAGGACCCCACTGCCTACAGCAATTGTTGACTTTGTTAGGTTGTTTCTCCATTTTTTGAGTTCAAGTTTTGGAGGTGAATTAGTAGATGTTTTATTATGGAGTCCCATGTTTAAAAATAGTGTTGTGGACATCCTTATTAGGAACTGGTGCCGGCTGAGGTTCGCTGTACCTATCAAATTTCCATGGCTTTATAAGTAAATGCACTCAGGGAAGGTGACAAAACATGTACCTATAACAAAGGGTTTGAGGCCCCAGGGGTATACATCTACCAGGAAGCAGTCTCTGATAATAGCATCCACGCAGGGCTTTGCACAAATTGTATCATTGGTAAAAATGAAAATATGGCCTTTTCACAAACTCCTGAGGAGTTAAGATTTCAAATTACAATCAGGCAGTTGATGTCTTCATAAAATGCAGTATCAGTTAGGCGGAAGTATTAGCAACCACAATAACATAGCAAAGAAAGAAAAGGTGTCGACAGGTGGTTTTCCCCCTTTATTTTAGCAATTTGCTTTTCCAGATTGCTCAATAACATCTTTTGGTAATTGAAAATTCAGTTAGAAAATAAAATAGATAGATGCAATGAGAATAAAAATTCCAGCTATTAAGCATAGAGTGAAAATATCCTTACTGTGCTTTACATGCTGAAATACTATGAATCAGTTAAAGTGTGAATGGATATTCAAGGGCTTCAATAATTAATAATTTGAGAAAACTGTTAATTTTATCTATATTTTATGTAATATTAATAATTAACAAAAATTGAATTAAGTAATATAAGGAAATTAATATAATAAAAGCGTTCTTTAGCTAATAACAGTAGAAAGGACATCATACACTTTTATTCCCAACAAACGTTTATATTTTCATTAGAATATAATGAGGAATAATAAGGATGTGATTGTATCTTAATTCTTTACTTCTAGAATATTTTAAAACAAATTTGAAAGCTATTTTCTGTTTTGGCTTTGAGTCTTTAAAGTTCTATTTGAAAATTCTTCCCATCTGGTTAAGATAATTTAAAAGCAGAATGTATACTTGGCCATTTTAAACTTTCACAAGGAAGAAAAACTCTAAAATTATGTATTATACCACGATAAATATTCATTTATTCACGTATATTAAAGTCTATAAAGAAAAGGTGAAATGTGAACCGCGGATTCCCAGCCAACTATCCCTGAAAGGAAAACTGGAAAGATAAGTAAATACATTTAAATAATTAGGAAGTAAAAGTTCTTAGGTTCCACCGAGATTTGAACTCGGATCGCTGGATTCAGAGTCCAGAGTGCTAACCATTACACCATGGAACCCCGCAGTAACCGGCAGCGGTAGCGCTCCTCCCTGATACGATATAGCTTCAGTTCTGCAGTCAAGAAGCCCTCTGAAAAGCCGAACTTAGCATCCTTGTTTTCTCTATCTGCCTCCACAGCACACGTCCCTTTTCTTGCGCGCACAGGACTCCTAGTGCAAAACCCAAGAGCAAATCGGTTTCTAGGGATAGATACGGTAGGTCCTTGCTTTTTAGCGCCCCTCTGCCTTTTCTGCAGCTCCCGGGGCGGCTCTCCGCTGGGCCGCAGTCAGCCAGGCTGCCCAGACGCAGAGGCCGGCGGCTCCAACACGGCATCCGCCGAGCCGCGCTCCCCGCTTGCGTTGCTGGAGGAACGGCGGGGCTCGCTGCCTCCCGAGTCTGTGTCCCGAGTTCTCTTCTTCGAACGCAAGGAACGCTCTTGGAAGTTTAATTTCGTGACATATAAACTGTGATGACTTCATCTGACGTGGTGTGCCAACCAGTCCTGGCCCTGTAGGGCGTTGCCCAGGGGGGAGAAAGCGGGATGCTAAGAGATGGCTTCTGCTTCTCGGAAAGCTTCCACCTCGTGGAGACCAAAGGGTAAAGCACGATAAAAAAGCGTGAATGTTTTCAAAGCAGGGTTTTGTAACTTGGTTCTAGCTGAGAAAGCTGTGACCTGCCTCTTCTAAGGGCAGCAAATATGAGACTCTCCCAAACTCCTCAGCAGGAAACTTTTCCTGATGTCAAGCAGGGGACGTGACTTGTCCAGGACGGTTCGTTGCCTCCGCAGCAGGGTAGGGAAACAGCAGGAGACGGAAGCCTCCAGATTGCCAACCGGAAGGGTTGAGGAGAAAAGCAAACGTCTTTACTAAGAGTAAAAAATCGTAGCTGTGCGGATTTGAACCTTCTGAGCAAGAACCCTGGAGACAAATCGGCATTCAGCCAAGACAACCTGTGTTGCATAAAGATGTCTGGTACGTGGAAGGAAATACTTCCAGCTTGTAGAGGCCGCACCGCAACTGCTTCTCTGCCTCATGTAACATCACCTGGCAACAGCAGTTGTGTCTCCTCCATGACTCCAGACCCTACCAGACAGGCCTGCTGCCAGAATGTGATTCCCCCCAACGCCCACCCCCGGGTTCCGATTTCCCTGCATTAGAGACACCCAGATTTAAGTCCTCAGGAGGTTTCTGCTTCCAGGTTATCCCCTCCCACCACCAAATATAATGCATTTCTGAAAAGGTATTTATTCTAACTTCATAAATGATTTAGTTTGGTCAGCTAGAGATTTCTAGAGTGGAAATCATTTTATCTTAGAATTTGGTGAGCATGACTCCTTTGTCTTTTAGGTATCATTGTGGTGATGAAGTTAAATGCCATTCTTAAATAGACGCTCCGGTATATTCTTGGTCTTTTTCATTCATTGTGTGGAGCAATAAATAGATGGACGTTTTAGGTTTGGGGATTTTTTTGCCTTTATAAGTAATTGTCATCCCTTTATTTTCTCTGTTGTCTTTTCCTGGAACTCTTTCAATCAGATGTTGTTGGATTTCCTAGAATGACCTTTTAATTTTCTTATCTTCTGTCCTCCCATTTTCCATCTTTCTTTTCTCTTCCTTTTTATGGGAAAACATTTCCAAATTTATCGTCCAACCCTTCTATTAAATTTTTTCCTATCATCACAATTTTTAAAAATTTTCAAGAGTTCTTGTTCTCTTGATGCTCTTTCAAAAATAATAGCAACTACTATTGTCCCATAGGTGCAAAATGTTCTTTTAGTTCTGAAAAAATTAATAATACTTTTTTTTTCTTTCTGTTACTTACTGGTCTCTATTTCCATCACGTTCTCTTTCTTCCATTTTTTTGCTTCAGTGCATATCTTTCCTCAGATTTCTGGTGACCCTTAGCAGTCCAGTCTTATTTAAGAAGTAGACCCAAAAACCTAATTGGTACTATAAACCTATATACCAATAGATGTACCCATTCTAGAATGATTGTATATGACAGACCACCGCAATCAGGTTACCTGATATGTTCATATCTGTGGTTCAGTTTTTCCATGACAGTTTTCTCAGAGACTAATCCTTTAATCTTCTAAGTGTTTAGGATCAGAGGTTATGTAAAGTTAGCTTTCCATGCTTTCTGAAACGAATACAGAAAAGGAGCTGCGGGTCTCCCAGAGAGACTTTCATTCAATCCCCCAGTATTCAGTATGGCTCCTCACCTCCACCTTCAGCTGTGCTTAGTCTCTGTAAGTCAAGAGCATCTTGGAGCATTTTTGCCCTAAAATGAAAGTCTTGTCTTTGACCTGTGTGAGAGAGGGGCAATCCAGAGTAATAAGCCTAAGGTTACATGTTTTTTTTTTTTCAATTCCTGTTAGCCTTTCCAAGGATCTGTAATATCCTTTACAGGTGTTAATAACTTTATAATTTTTAGCTTTCCACCTTGCACAAGTAAGGTTTCAGCTTTAGTCACTCTATGAATTCAATTACTATTTATCCAATGCCTTTCTACCTCCCAAAATGTTGTTGGTAATTGTAGTATTCACCTAAATTCATGTTCCATCTTCCATAGTACAGAGTTGTCTATGGGAATAAGCTACCCAGTCAGCATCTGTATCTACCAAGACAACTTACATCTCAGTGTGACTGTGTGATTAGTAATAATAAATGGATTATGAATGCAAAAGTAACATGTTTTCCTTTAGACTTTTAAGAAGTATGGACTTTCACAAGGCTTAGGAGATAGCAGATCCTTAAGGTGGAAGAAGCTGGGTCCCTGAATCAGCACAAGGGCAAAAATGTGTTCCCTTTTCTTTGCTGACTCAAAAATCTACAACGGACTCTTACGCAAGTAAGGAATAAATCTCAACTGCCTATGCTACTGCAATTTGGAAAGCAAACAATGCTTCTTACCATCTGTTATTTGCTCTCCTGCTCTTTTCATCACTGTGAGATTACACCTCTTTTAATTACATTTATTGTTAACTTACAAGCATCATAAGAAAGCAAAGATAAAGTCCTGGGTTTCACCACCATAGCAAACAGTAGTCGCTTTGGAAAATGACCACTTGAGCTCAATGTTTGATTACGGAGTAATACAAAAGTCTCGTATCTAGAGACTACGTTTTTCTTGTTCCAGCAATAAAATCACTATTTCTGCTTCCTCACTTTTAAAACTTGAATAATGATGTCTGCTTCACATCATAGAAAAACAAAGAAAAAAATAATAACCCTCAATCACACAACCCAGAAACTACGCTAGCAACACTTTTGTTTATTTTCTCCCACCCCCCCAAATTTTACATAATTGAGGTCATATAGCACATATATTTTTTATCCTACTCTTTTCATTTAACATTATATCTTGTGCTTCTCCCCTGAGCTATTCAAAACTTCTTACAAAATATTATTTTCAATGGCTTGGTAATATTCTTCCAGGTATATATATACTCCAAGTTATATAATCATCCCCCTCCCCATTATTGAAAATGTTTAATTATTTTATTGTTATAACTAAAAGTATCATAAATGTCTCTGCACATAAATGATTTCTTTTAGTTTGGATTACCTCCCTAGGAGAGTTTTGTTCAAAATGAGTTTACCATATGAAAGGGAATAACTATTTGCATGAGCCTCGCTGGTGGAATTTAGAAGTGCTAAAGTGGCAAGAAGGATCTTGTTCCAAGCATAAGGAGAGGGGAACAGTGTTAGCTTCCTAGGGCTGTCTTAACAAATTACCACAAAGTGGGTGGCTTAAAACAGCAGTAATTTATTCTTTCGCAGTTCCAGAGGCCAGAAATCCAAATTCAAGGTGTCTGCAAGTTTGGTTCTAGAGGGTCTGCAGGAGACTCTGTTTCATGGCTCTCTCCTAGCTTCTGGTGGTTGCTGGAAACCCTTGTAGCTCCTTGGTTTGCGGCTGCATCATTCCAGTCTCTGCCTCCCTTTCACACAATCTCCATCTCTGTGTGTCTGTTTTTCTGTATGTCTCAAATCTCCCTCTCCTTATAAGGGCACTATCATTGGATTCAGGGCCCACCCTAATCCAGTATGAGCTCATCTTAACTTGATTGCACTGGCAAGGACTACTTTCAAATAAAGTCATATTCACAGGTATCTCGAATTAGGATTTCAATGTATCTTATTGGGTGACACAACTCAACTCACTACAGGAACAACTGTCTCTTTGCCTGTCGTAAATAACAACAGATATGGGAGAGCTCTACGTATGAAAGAGTTTGAGGGCCTCAGCCATGAAAGGCATTCTCCCGTTTGTAACTGAAAGTCTGTCTGAATCTACTTGACGGTGTTTTTGGCAAAGTACTTCAATTCTCAGAACTCAGAGCTATAGTCCTAAATTTCCCATTTAAAAAAAAAAAAGGGAAAAAAAAGGAAAAAAGAATCCACTTCTACAGTGTTTCACTGAATCAAGTCTCTAAACCCGGACTAAATCTACAGCTAGATTTAGTCTGGCATTCACGACCTTGTGTGTTAAGAGAGATAGAGAATGTCCTCAGGCTGCTTCTCCCTCGTAAGGCTCCTGGTCTATGGGCTTTCCTCTCTGGGCAAGGCGAAAAGGAGTGAACTTCTCCTAAGGGGTTGGAGATCTTCCCAGCATCTTTTCCTTCAGTTTCTGGACCCTCCCCACCCCTCTCACCCCGCACCCGGCTCAAGTCCGGTTTCAAGTAGTTCTTTTAAGGCAGGGAAAGGTAAAAGCAGTTGAAAGCCATTGAAGATATTTCTGTTTTAGTGTTTAACGTTGAAAAGTAAACGCGACTGGCCCCACGATTTCGGATTTCCCCAGATTTCTTCCAGTCCGTTTCCAGTTCCATTGACACTTGCAGGTCTGAGGCTACTAGGGCGACACTCAGTTCTAGGGCACAGAGCATTCGAATCCCTTTGTCTCAGAATGATTCTTTGAGTTCCATCTTCCTCCGCAGAATTTCAGTTTGCCGTGGATGACTTATTTCATCCAAGCGTGAGAAGCCCTGAATGGACATAGGAAATTCTTTGTTGCCAGACCTAATAGTTATGTACCAAAATAGCTTTCACTATGTTTTAATTCACAGCGATTAAATGGCACGCTGCTCTCTATACCTTCAACACTGTTAACAAGAAGCAGTCTTCGGCAGGTAGTCGTGGCCGAGTGGTTAAGGCGATGGACTTGAAATCCATTGGGGTTTCCCCGCGCAGGTTCAAATCCTGCCGACTACGGTTTTATCCGCACCTGACGAAGGCTCCTTTGCATAGTTTCCTGCCACTATCAACCGAAACTGCTCTGTAGTCTTGTTCACCCTGTGTCATTCGTCACCTATTTCCCTTGGGTCAAATAACCTGTCCTCCTGAAACACTGACAGTTTGAAATAGAGGAGTAAGTCTACCACGGTGTCAGCATGATATCAAATCCTGAATTGAGGAAGGCCGCTCCTTTTTCTTTATTTACAGGTCATGCCAACTTGGATTCACTCAGCCTCCAAGTCAGATTCCTTCCTCTCCTAGGGTGGAGGTGATTTCACTGCTACTATCTGTTCTAGGGAACTCAAAATTTATAAAAACAGTATATATTCTAACAGCTACAATTTTTGAAGCCTTACTATGCCCCAGGCATTGAATTGGCATTACATGGATTATCTCACTTAATCACCAATAGAACCCTATCAGGTAGATAATATTAGCACCATTTTAAAGATGAAGAAACTGAGAATTGACTCGCCCAACACTGCACAATAAAATGGTATTTGAACCATCGACTTAAAAAAATTTATTCGAGTATAGTTGATTTACAGTGTTGTGTTACTTTCTGCTGTACAGCAAAGTGAATCAGTTATACATACATATACCTATATCCACCCTTTTTAACATTCTTTTCCCATAGGGGTTAACAGAGTATTGAGTAGAGTTCCTTGTGCTAAATAGTAGGTCCTTATTAGGTATCTATTTTATATATGGTAGTGTGTATATGTCAATCCCAATCTCCCAATATATCCCTCCCCTCCTTTCCCCCTGGTAACCATAAGTTTTTTCTACATCCATGACTCTGTTTCTATAGATTAAATAAGTTCATATGTTCCTTTTTTTAGATTCCACATATAAGTGATATCATTTGATATTTGTCTTTCTCTGTCTGACTTCCTTCACTCAGTATGATGATCTCTAGGTCCATCTATGTTGCTGCAAATGGTATTATTTCATTCTTTGTTATGGCTGAGTAATATTCCATTGTATATATGTACCACATCTTCTTTACCCATTCCCCTGTTGATGGACACTTAGGTTACTTCCGTGTCTTGGCTATGGTAAACAGTGCTGCAATGAACATTGGGGTGCATGTTTCCTTTCGGATTATGGTTTCCTCTGATATATGCCCAGGAGTGGGATTGTTGGATCCTATGGTAGTTCTACTTTTAGTTTTTTAAGGAACCTCCATACTGTTCTCCATAGTGGCTGTACCAATTTACATTCCCACCAACAGTGTAGGAGGGTTCCTTTTACTCCACACCCTCTCCAGCATTTATTGTTTGTAGACTTTTTGATGAAGGCCATTCTGACCGGTATGAGGTGATACCTCATTGTAGTTTTGATTTGCATTTCTCTGATAATTAGTGATGTCGAGCATCTTCTCATGTGCTTTTTGGCCATCTGTATGTCTTCTTTGGAGAAATGTCTGTTTAGATCTTCTGCCCATTTTTTGATTGTGTTGTTTGGTTTTTTGTCGACTTACTTAAACATGGTTGTGAACATTTATCTGGGCTTTACAGTTGATTCAGGAAACAAAATATGAATTCAGAAACTCAGTACTTGGATTCCCATGCAGAAGAAAGTGGAAAGAAAAGGTCCAGGTAGGAGCAGAGAATATGTGGAAAAACAAAAGGAAGGAGAAACAGGAGGGGGTAGTGAGGGAGAGAACGAGAAGGAGGAAGGCTAGGAGATGGACGGGATGGAACAGAAGAGAGGCCAGCAGGGTACCAAATACAGGAATGTCCTCACCCCTTCCGGACACTCTTATTCTGAGCTTCCTTGGTCACAGAAGCCTCTTGTTCTGACAGGCATCTTTGCACCATCTCCACTCTTCAAAATCAGCCCCAGATGTCAAGGCATTTCTAAAATCCACCTCCTCTACAAAGTCACTTGGATTGTTTCCAATTTTGGCTATTATAAATAGTGTTGCCATGAATATTCTTATATATGTTTTTCAGTGAATACAAACAAGGATTTTTGCTGGGTGGGGACACTTATGGACGGAATTGCAGAGTCACGATTGCAGTCATTGTGTATGCTCAAGCTTTAGTATGTAATGCCAAAACAATTTTGCAAGTGATTGAACCAATTTATATTCCCACGTATGAGAGAGTCCAGTTGCTCCACATCGTTGATAATGCTTGGTATTATCTGTCTTTTATTATTTTATTTTAACCCTTCCAGTAGGTAAATATTTGTGATGGTTTATTTTATGTGTCAACCTGCTGGGCCACAGTGCCCAGATATGTGGTCAACCATTAATCCATGCTTCTGTGATGTTTCTCTGAGGGTGTTTTTGGATGAGAGTAACATTTAAATTAGTGGATTCTGAGTAAAGCAGATCGTCCTCCATAATATGGGTGGGCCTCATCCAATTGCAAAAATAAAATTAAAGACTGGTCTCCCTTGTAAGAGGGAAATCTGCCAACAGTCAGCCTTCAGACTTGAACTGCAGCATCAGCTCTTCCTGGGTCACCGGCTTGCTGCTCACTCTGCAGATTTTGGACTTGCCAGCCTCCATAATCAATGAGCCAATTCCTCAGAATAAATCTCCTTCGCACATCCTATTGGTTTTGTTTCTCTGGTAAACTCTAACAAATAGAATAGTGGAATCTATTTGTTTTACTTTTCACTTTTTCTGAGGATGAATGAAGATCACCCTTTTGTATGTTTATTGGTTATTTTGATATATCTTTTGTGAAGGAACTGTAGAACTCTTTTGCCCATTTTTCTAATGGATTGTCTATCCTTTCCATATTTGTTTTTCTTATTCACGTCTATCTGTGTTTATACATGTCAAGAGTTTAGCTAAGCTATTCCATAGTATTACTGCCTTAGCATCCAATTTGTTTGGCCAAGTGGTGTGCAGGGACCTTGAGCTGATACTAGCCTCGTCATGCAAGTGCATGCCCTAGATAGCGGCCTACAGAGTCTCAAACAAATGTAAGTTACTGATATTACCTCCCCAACAGCCCTTGTGATCAACTGTCATCCCTGCACAGGACCATTCCCTTGTGTACCCCTTAGATTAGACCCCTTTGGAATTTACCAAAAGAACTTACTCTCTCTTTTGGTTTGAATTGATCAATCCCGCCTTAGTCTGGGAACCCCAAAGAACTCCACTCATGGACCCTAATAAAAACATGTGCCCCAGGTCCTATTGTTCTGTCTTGTCTATACTCTGCCTTGACCTCCCCCATGTGGCCCCTTGAAGTATGCAGTGTACTACTTCCTCCAGGACCTGTGAATAATAAACTTCTCTATTTCAATTTCTCTGTAGTCTGTTGTTGAAACTTGACTGACTCACCATCTGGCACCCTGTGCTCTACTTAACAACTGTTAATTTAACAAAGTCATAACAATGCATCTATATCTGAATCTATATTCTAGACACAGTCTTCTGTTAGGCATATGTAATGCAAATACCTTCTCTAAGATTTGTCTTGTACTTGTTTACTGGTGGACAGTAGTTTCCAATGCTGAAGTCTAATATATAAATATATCTTTTGTGGTGACTGCTCTTTGTGCTCTGTTTTACAAATTCTTGCATACTCCAAAGTCATGAAGATATTATCCTAAGTTATCTTTCAGAAGCATTATTTCATGTTTAAATATACATTTCATCAGAGTTTTGTGTACGTCGTGATTCATTTATTTCCATAATATCCAATTGAGCCACCAATTTATTGAAAAGAACGGTCTCTCCCTAGTGCGCTGCAGGGTGGCCTTTGTTTTAAATCAAGTGACTGTATAAATGGGTCTGTTTAGGATGCATTCTTCTGTTCCATCAGTTTATTTATCCATTCCTGAGTTCCCCGCCCCCCTTCAGAAAGCTTTAATTCGTAAAGTCTGATGTACAGTCATAAACACATTACTTGGAGCTTCAGATCTTGTTGAAAGCAGCAATGTTGACACCCCTCACATGCCCCTGGAACTTGGGAATCTCCTCTTCCCGCAAGTCTGTCATCACTTTTTGTCATCTTCCTCCACACCTTTTATATGCATCCAGGGGCACCAATTTCCAGTTGCCTAGGCCAGCCAGGTCAGCTGGATGGAGCACACATGGCCCCCAGTTGTGCCAGGTCGGTATCATCATTCCAGAGTTTGATGTCTAGGAGGACGGAGGTCTTGAACATGGGATTTTTGATCTTGGCATTTGGCCTCAGAAGTTCTTTCTGCATTTAAATAGAAGGCAGGTGCCAGACAACCATAATCTCATTAACTCTCGATGAGCGTTCTCAGTCCTGTGTCACTTAAACCTAGATTTCCCTCTGGGCCTTAAAGTAGCTTTGATACTTGGGCTGAAATGTTTTCTGATTAGAGCAGCCGGGACTAGAAGTGACGGGAACGGGGGAGGGTGCTGTAGTTGAGAAGAACTGGCAGAAGGGTCCCCGTGTAGTTCAGTTCCCAGTCACAGAGCCCAGTAGTGGCCATCGCCGAACACACTCCAGAATTTAGAAGAAGCCGCAGCAACTTCCACAGAATCTGAGGTCACCTGCTCAAGATCGCTAACCAGAGTGAGTTCTGCATCTTTCATGTTAAAGAAAGAAGGTGTGTAATATTCGATTCTAAGCAGCGACAACACGATTGTTGGGAATTCTAAAATACGTGACGAGATACAAAACGACACCAACTCCCCGTCGGGGAATCGAACCCCGGTCTCCCGCGTGACAGGCGGGGATACTTACCACTATACTAACGAGGAGGAAGTTAATCTTTCCTCCTTAAAGATACATAATAAATGTAAGTACTAGTGTTCGTGTTGTTTTAGCCGACAGATTTTGTGCTCTACTATAGATTACCTCTGGCAAATTTGAGCCTGAACTCCCTCGGACTCGTCCGCGACCAACCAAGTGTCGCTCCAGCCCTTCTCTCAGCCCTCTCGCTCCACCCACCTCCGCCCCGGAGCTGAAACTGCAGGCCAGGCAGGACAGCCTGCTCTTTTGACAGTGATGGCGTCGGTTTCATTGACGATTTGTCGTACTAGATTTGCAAACAGCGAATCCAGGAGAGCAAAGCAGTTGAACCATTGATTCCCCGGAATCTCCCTGCTAACTGACCGACGACTGGGCTAGGAAACAGGGCTCCTTTCCATTGCGGAAGAAAAACTACAAAGAGTTGTCTTGAAAATATAGGCTTCCAGGGGGTTTGGAGGGCAGGGAAACTCAAGGTGCTCCGGAGAACTGTGCGGAGGCTCCGCTGGCGGGAAAATGATTAGGGCTCTACTTATTAAGACACCTTTAATTTTAATAAAAAGTAATGAAATAATAATAACTTCCGTTCCCCATAGCCGTGGAGTTTGGGCCTGGACAAAGAACACAATAAGTTTAGTCAAGATCTCGGAAAGCTGTGGCTTCGTTTCAATTTTCTCTCGGCGGAGCAATTCCCAACTACTTTCACTTGGAAAAAGTGACTGCCGTAGTCGGCAGGATTCGAACCTGCGCGGGGAGACCCCAATGGATTTCTAGTCCATCGCCTTAACCACTCGGCCACGACTACACAACGTCCCCACCGTTTTTTGTTTTTTTTTTTAAATTATAGACAAGAAAGAACGGAAACCAAGGTGACCATTACTCAGCATACAAGAAAGTAGGTTTTGAGAGTTGAATACAAGCCTTCAGGTAAAATAAGGGTTTGATTTTTTTTTTTTAATTTAATTCCAACCTCTCATGACTCCTACGCGATCGAGAGCGCTTGTGTGAGAGTCCTCACCGCATGATCATAGGTGTTTCAAGCGAACAAGTCAATTCAGTAAACTCTGAGCGAATGCCTGCCGGCCCTGGAGACCAGGCTGTTGCCTGACCTTGGGCTCTGGAGGGTCTGCAACTAGAACCAAACTTTGCTTACTCCGAGGTGGAGTCGGATCCTAACTTCCAACCCCCACTGAACACTTGCCTTTGAACAGCTCGTCTTCCAATAGTCCTGGATACTCATAAGCACACTGAAGAGAGAGTGGGAGATTAGATAGCTTGTGTGAAATCATCACTTTGACCTACTCGGAAACAGGGCAGAAACAGCTGGTGATTTACATGATTACAATGTCC